>NW_027137934.1:241304-428209 GCF_003813185.1 Lentinus tigrinus ALCF2SS1-7
CCGTGTATCATCCCGTGCTCCGTGCTCCGTACTCCGTGCTTCGTCTCCGTCTCCGTGCTCGCTGCTCCCCAATGCCCATCGTCAGTACCGTCCGTGCTCGTGCTCGTGCTCGTGCTCGTTTTTCGTTTCTCGTTCTCTCTCCTCTTCGTCCATGTCTATGTCTATACTGGGATTTCACCACCTGCCACCTGTCACCTGCCACCCGCCCGCGTGCACGCGCCTTGCGTCGGGGGTTTACGTTTAATCGTTGCATCCGTTCTCGTTCTCTACGTATTGCGTATTGCGTATCGTACGTACACTGTCCTCTCCTCTCGTTGCATCTTTTGCATCTTTTGCATCTTTGCATCTTGCGCCTCCTCCCATCTTGCATATGCATAGTCACATAGTCATAGTCACATAGTCACAGTCATAGTCCAGACTCCACTTCCACTTCCACTTTCTTTCACTCAGAGTGCCGTTCGGCGTTGAGGCTTGAAGCATCGAAGCATCGAAGCATACACAACAACATTGATAACCTCCTCCTCCGAGTCCTCATCATCGTCGTCATCATCTTCATCCATCGTCATCCATCATCGCAAATATATCACATATCATATCATGCAGTGCTCGGCGCGGGGTTTGTGTCTTTCTTTCTTCGTCGTCTTTTGCCAGTGCTCGTATGTGCTCGTATGTGGTATGTGCTCGCGTCGTCAAAGTCAATCTGCGACGTATGATCCTGATTCCTGAGCTTGATCACGAGAGGGCGCCCCAAGATGCAAGCGGATGCACCTTCTGCACGAAACGGATATGTACTTATTCTCCGGGGCCGAGCATTTCAGTTGACAGTGGGTGATATCGAACTTTGAAGCCAAGGTCACGGTGGCAGCCTTCTAGCGCAGGAATGCATCCGTCCGTCTGGGTCTCTCGATCTGATGCCATGGGTCAGTTACCACTGGTACATACTAGTGTTCGTCCGACCGACTAGTGCGTTTCTGAAGTTCTCTTCGGACTTGCATCAGTTGGCATGTATCACACGCATCATATCAGCGTATCAGCATATCAGATTCAAGAGGAAGAGGAAGAGGAAGAGGTCGACCGTAGTACGTACCCCCAATTTAAATATGAGTTACGAGTACATGCATGCATGCATGTGAAAGGAGTCCCTGCAAAATATATAAGCCCGCCGCCCGGTGACCGGTCAGACTCACTGGTCACTGGCAGTAAATCAGAGCTCTGATATATCATATTCCGTATCATACATACTACACCGTGACTACGACTTCGTATCACGATTCACGATTCGCAAGCAGGCAAGGTCAGGAAGTATTCAAATTTCAGCCTGACTGTCAGTCGAGAACTCGATGCTCCGAGTCAGTGCTCACCATCTTGAGTTCTTGAGTTCTTGAGTTCTGGATTTATTTAATAGTATTTTGGATCCGCGCGGTAGAGGGACCTCCAGGCTCCAGCGGTCACCCCCAAGAATCAGAACTTAGAAGGCTGCGAGCCGCGTGCTATAGCCTGTCGGTGACTGGCATGCCCTCACGATGCGGCTTCTGGAGTCTGGTGTAACGGTGGATCCACGGGGTGGACGGTAGATGGTGGACGGTGGACGGCTGGCGGTGAATCTGCGGCGAGTAGCGAGCGGTGACTTCTCCATCATCGGGTGGCCCCACGGGAGTTGAGGCACTTGACAACTTACAACTTACAGCGCATACAGATTCCAGAACTCCCGGAGTCTGGAGAGACGTGGTCAGTCTGTTGAATGTTCACCGCAGCGGGGTTATGCATACTACTTTACTCGAGCGCGAGCCTGTGCTGGGTGAGTGACGATTCCGAGTGGTGTCAGTAAGAGTAGGTTGTTGCGGTGGGATCATAGCGAGTTGTAGAGTCCGAGCCGGACGTACTGTATGCTGCTGCATGTTCCTCCATTACTACAAGCTCGGTGACGCAGAGATCGTACGGTATCATGTATGGCAGTGTCTTGGCCCACAGCCTACAGGTCGTTCCGGTGGGTTGTCTCCGGACAGAACTTAGCTGAAGCCTAGAGAACTGCAGCTTCTCCGATTGTGCGCGCGAGTTCAAACAGAGGTTCTTCTGAGGAGATGCTGACCGCAGTGACATACTGTACATATTCCGTGGAGTTCTGCCTGAAGGCCTGAAGGCGTATATACAGAACGATTCGCTTCTTTTGGAAATAGTATTGGCCCTTGAAACATCTGTCAGACAGGTGATCAGAGTAGAAAGAGCTACGGACTAACCACGGTTGGCCAACGAGATTCGCATGGGAAGAACAAACTGAGATTCGAGAACGAGCTGCCAAGGGAGATCCGAGAGGGGGCCGGCGGCAGTGGTGGGCAGAAGAAAGCCAGGTTCCCACGATTAGTAAACCTTTGAACTAGAAGTAAGTCAGCTTTTCAAGGCCCTGGGACTGATAAGATAAGATCTCGGCACCCTCTACTTGCTCCTCGAGACACACGACGGCCAGAAGGCGATCTGAATGTGCTAAATATGATATTCATTGGAACAGTGCAGAGTACAACCATCATACAAATCAAGGAAGCCTGCGGCCATCTGACGGGTGCACCCTATTGACTCCGGGTGTCAAGTACGAAGATATTGGGGGATATGGTAGCACTCGTCGGAACGCGAAGCGGGCATTCCGATAGCCTGACCTTGAGTATGAGTCTGAATAGTTCAATGTCATACTCCCAAAGTACTCACAAGGTTAAGATTTCCGTCATGAAAGACGAACTCGAGCGCACTCGAAAGGTCACTAAGACAGGTCACTAAGACCGCGTAGCGGCGTAGCGATAGTGATGGAACCGCGCTCCGTGCTTCATAACCCGCAGAGAGGGGACCGCATGCGGAGGTAGTCCCTGCTAATGCACTGCAGACGTCAATATATGGCTTGGCAGGGACGCTGGGAATATCATGTTATGTAACCTCGTCGATCAGTACGTGGCAAGGAGGTACATACCGATCACGTTGCCAGATCTGCCATGCTGCAAATGAACTGAAAGCTCGATCGGTAAAATGACTCTTTCCGAACGTGGGTCAAGGTGGTCGAGCAGGCGGTAGTACAGTTGGCCGTGGTACACCCCCGGACTTGATGAAATGAAGGCATTGAGGGCCTCCAATGTCCGAGCCATGATTGTCAATTTGACGCACCTTTTTCCATCGACCCCTCCGCTCATCATAATACGATCGAGATCCATAGTTGCTATGAGCGTGTCAGTATCAATGTACTCGTGTCCATGTGGACAGCTGCGTACCTGATCGTCTAGCATGGATGAGAACATCGCGGGGGCGAGATGAGATGGTCGGAAAGGCATGATGAGTCGGGGACGTCGCTGAGATGAAGCGTCAGCATATAGTCGAACACCATCCCTGTTTATCTCACCAGGATCGCTCCCTCACACCGACGTACGCAAGCCAGATCCATCGTCTTCACGGCCCCGAATGCTTTGTGGTTACGACTGCAGATACCAAAGGATATACTTGAGTGCGAAGCACAGCGTGAGTTGCGCAGCAGAACATCCACATCAGTAAACAGACCACTATCGAACGAACCTTCTACGCACCTCTTCCCTGCTTCGACGCGATAAGTTTGGACGACATCGTCTGTCGGGACTGCGCACGACGGTAGTAGCGCGTGTAGCGAGATATGGTCCTGGGGTCCGGGGCGTGCATATGCTGAGGGCTCGTTGACCCCGAGTGTCATGGCTCAGCATGACTGATCAGCCTGTACCGCGGATATGGGTTCGGCGTGAGCATCCACGTCGACGAGGCTCAATAGCTGTGGAGGGGTAAACTCACGAAATGCGCTACATGAGATTGCCTCGGTCCGTTTTCCAGGTCATGGGACAGGGTGTTGAGTCTTGTTGGAATGGATTGGCGTGCCTGTCGCGACCAAACCCGTTAGCTCGGTATTAGCAGTCTCACGAAGACGTACGGATGAGAATCGTTGTTGTCGAGGCCACGTCGCACTAACATCGGGTATGCCACTTGTCTTACACGGACACATCTCCGCCGTATGCAGACTTCGCTCTCTATAGCGGCAGGGAGGAAGATACGGGATGCCGACGAGGGTCGAGGAACAACTTTAAGCGCTTCAGTTATTGAAGGTAAGCACTGCAATTACGTAATAATTACCGCGCCGATTGCCTCCACTGGCAACCCTTCGTTCTTTCCTCAATCTCGTCCAGCCTCGATTGCCCCAACAGATATTCCAGCACATGAGTATGATTGAATGGCCTATTGTGAGCGAGCCAGGCTATCTTGTCAAATTGTCATTATTGACCTTTGACCAGGCGCACCAACGTAGCGACGTGGCATCGAGAGAACACCCAAGCTCAAGTCTTATAAAAAAAAACCCACCCAACGCATGTGGACGCATGGACACGGAACGTATTACGAGAAGGCGATGGGGCGAAGGCGCGATGGACACCACGCTCGGCCGAGGATTGGATCCGACGAGGTAAAAGGTACCTTGCGGGGGCGCATGTCTCGGTCCCGTACCCCGATAGCCTAGGTGAGTACCGGCCAACATGAGCTGTGTGGTATCCAACGGGATTGCAGAGAATTGTACCTCACAGAGTGTTGGTTTTCTCATGTACCAACAGGACAGCGTCGCCGCCGCCGAACGTTCCTGTCTCTGCACGACACGGCCCGCAATGCACTATGACGAAGAGGGTTCAAGATGCAGTCAAATCTGCTGCCCATTGGACATACGCATCCATTCGAGCAACACACCGACGCCGTGGTGGTGTCTACTGGCCGTTGCGCTGGGCATGGAGTACGCACGGTGCCGAAAATAGCGGAGCCGCCGCGCGACGATTGGCTGCAGACACGAAAAGGTCCGTATTCGCTGCCATGTTGTGGTTCATGCCTCTGAGATGAAACGCAGGCAGGGTGTGTTAGTGCGTGGGCTGAAAGATATAAAAGGCCGTCGAATCCGCCTCGAGTGTCTCCTCAGAGCACTCCGCTTTCTGCACTCTCCTCCCTCGGTAATTCGGTCATGGCATTCAAAGCTCTGCTCTCAATCCTCGCTGTGGTCGCTACTCTCGAGGTTGCCAATGGCGAGTTCTCAACACGCCTCATTCCGACCGTCCTCCTTGTCTGACACCATCTGTTCGATAGCCGCGCTCACGCGTCGCGTTGCATGCCCCGACGGCAAGAACACCGCAACCAACGCTGCGTGCTGCGCCCTCTTCCCTATCCGGGACGACATCGTCGAGAACCTCTTCCACAACCAGTGCGCTGAGGAGGCCCACGAGTCCCTCCGTCTCACCTTCCACGACGCCGTCGCGTTCTCGCCCTCGGCACAGGCTCGTGGCGAGTTCGCTGGAGGAGGCGCTGACGGCTCCATCGTGCTCTTCTCCGAGACAGAGACGAACTTCCACGCGAACCTCGGTACGGACGAGATTGTCGCACTCCAGAAGCCCATCATCGCCCGCCACAACATCTCGACCGCAGACTTGTACGTGTCTTCCTTGTAGGTTTGTCGGCTGCACGTTTGACGTTCTCTGCAGCATCCAGTTCGCGGGTGCAGTTGGGCTGGCTCAGTGCCCCGGCGCGCCTCAGCTGGAGTTCATGCTTGGCCGCAAGGATGCCACGCAGGCCGCTCCTGACGGGCTCGTGCCTGAGCCGTTCGGTACGTCTCATTTTCTCCTGTAGGAATGTCAGAACACTGACATCTTCTCAACAGACACGGTCGACAGCATCCTCGCCCGTATGCTCGACGTCGGTTTCCAGGACTTCGAGGTCGTCTGGCTGCTGTCCGCGCACACCGTCGCTGCCGCCGACCGTGTGGACGACACCATCCCGCGCACGCCGTTCGACTCGACCCCAGAGATCTTTGACACCCAGTTCTTCATCGAGACCCAGCTCCGCGGTCAGACGTTCCCCGGCAAGGGCGGCATCCAGGGCGAGGTGACGTCTCCCCTCCACGGTGAGATGCGTCTGCAGTCGGACCACCTGCTCGCGCGTGACTCGCGCACGTCGTGCGAGTGGCAGTCGTTTACGAACGACCAGGAGAAGTTCGCGGAGACGTTCCCCGACGTCATGGGCCGGCTTGCGCTCCTCGGCGTTGACCAGAGCAACCTGATTGACTGTTCGGAGGTGATCCCGATTGCCCCGCCTCTCCCTGCCAACTCTCGCCCGCACTTCCCGGCTGGCAAGACGAATGCTGATGTCGAGCAGGCTGTACGTCATTACTCTTCCACACTTGCTCGCGATGCGCTGACTTTATTCGACTTGTCCAGTGTGCTGAGACTCCCTTCCCCACCTTCCCGACTGACCCCGGTCCGGCCACCTCGGTTGCTCCTGTGTAAGTCCCCGTGTCTCCGACGTCTCGCAGGTCTACGACATTGACTGGTATTTTCAGCCCCAACCTCTGAGGGGATGATTATAGATGTTCCGAGAGCTTTCGTCGCCGCCTCCTCTATTGGCCGAGTTGTATGGGTTCCGTTTCTATAGCAGTATTTTCGTATTCGTGGCTCGTGTGCGGAGCAGCGGGAAGGGTGTCTAACCTGGGAATCTGTATCCGTGTGTATTGAATATGTTGGGGAATGCATCACAGTGTTCTAGCGCAAGCATGTCTGCTCTCGTCGAGGGAACGGTGGGGACAGTGGCTGAATCGCGCTGAATCCGACGATTACTATTGGCGGAGCATTGCGCTCGTCCGGATCCTACCACATGAACACATACCTTGGGGCTTGAGCAGATTTCGTTCAATCGTACTTTGGTCACATCACAGAAGTGAAGTACATTCAACGGCAAGAGCAGAGGTGAAAAGATTCGAGTCGCATGTGGACGCGGCGGCTGAGCGTGCAAATCGTGCACAAGCGCTGCCTTGGTGGCGGCGACACGAGGCTACCAGACGCTGTCGGCTATCGAGTCCGGTTGATGCCTCGTCTCGCCCTCCCGGCCTGATGTGTTTCCGCGCAGAGCTCGAATTGTCCCCGACAAACATTCTTGCTCAATGAATCTAAAATACCTGTGAACCTCGAGACGCGTCCCGCTCCCGAATAGCAGCGGAGGACACGGTCCCGTGACGGACGCGCCGTTGCGCGCTCAACAGAATAAGGTTCAGAACGTGACTTCCCCCGCCGCGTATATAAACCCGCTGTCGTTGCGAGAGATCCCCCACATATCCTCCGTCCACCCGCCCGCCAAGTACGTCGCACGGCCAGCTCCCTCGCCAGACTCGCCACCATGCAGTACTTCACCGTTCTCGCCTTCCTCGCCATCTCGTTCACCGGTACTCCGGTTGAGTCCATCCTCAGGGATCCCATGGTCCGGTTTTCCATCCTCGCCATTTTGTGCAACACCCTGGCATTCGTCCTCGGCGCCCTCCTCTTCAGCTACTACCTTCTGGCATCACTCGCTCCCCTCGCCTTCAACGCGATCGCTTCGGTCTTGGCCATGATCTATTGGCGTTTGTGGAGATATGCGGAGAACACCATGAAGGAACGTGACTCGAACGTGAGTGTATTTGCTGTTCACGCTCTCGGAAAATACTGACTTTACTCTGCCTGTCAAGGCGTCTGAGCAAGCTACCGCTCATGAACCCGCTTCGACCGCCGTACTCACCCGCGCCCCGACACTCATCCAGCACTACTATGGTACGTTTTATGGTATTGATGAGAATTGTCCGGATACTAACTTTCAGTAGGCCCGAACCCGCTCAAGCCCACTCAAGCCATCCCAGTCCTCATCCTCGGCCGTTACTCCGTTCAAGATGTTCTCTCCGCCTACGTCAACTCCTACTACCCCATTCACTCGCTATCAAGCATCGTTATCGACATCTCGGTCGGTTCGCAAATCGTGTATAATGCAACGATTGGCGGCGCACTGCACTCGGTCATTGTACGCAAGAATGCGCATTATGTCGACACCACGCGTCAACTCATCTCGACCTCGACTCCGACCTCTTCGGTCGTCGATGCATCAGAGGACGGTGACGCGACACTGGTGGATATCGACATGGCGCTGTGCGAGAGCGTCGACTCCCAGTCGACTGGTGAGTACTTCGCTTTCTTTCACCATCTTCTGACGCTGAACAGTCTCCGTAGACCCCGTGCAAGACAAGACGCTCCTCAACATCGACACCACTGTCTCTCCTGCAGGCATCAAGCCTCAGTCCGCTTCCGTCATGCCCACCGCACCAACGGCATCCTCCGAGTCACGCAAGGCTGCATCTGCATTCGCTCCAGGCTCTCGGTTGCGGCTCCTCAACACTGCACTCGCGCCCATCCGGGCTGTGGCTTCTTCGTCTGCCAAGGTTGGTCTGCTATCCCACTAACGGTACTTCATATTCTAACAATTCCTCCACAGACCAAGAAGGCAGATGATGCGGAGGTCGCTGCTGCCACGAAGATGACTCCTACTCTTGCTGCATCTTCGCTAGTCGAGGTATGTGGGAGTGTCACTTTCTCCTTTATCCCTCGCGCTGACATCGCTTTGCAGTTGACCAGGAAGGCCATCGCCAGGGCAGGGAGGTCACGCCAGACGGCGTCTAGTCCTACCACTGCATGCACGCCTGAGACCTCAGCGTCCGGCTCAGCTTCGTCTTCTGAGGGAGCACCGTCAGAGACTACTGAGAAGCGCAAGAAGAGGCGGGGAGGGAAGCGTCTCCCGATGCCGATCCGGAGGCAACGGAAGCGGGAGAGGGAGGCTGCAGCCGTGGCTGCCGCAGCTGCCTAAATACGATACTTTTACTACTCATACTCGGACATACTGGTAAAGTACTACTCTACTCTACTTCACTATAGCGCGAGAACAAACTCAGATACTGTACACTACTTACGCATTGCATACGGACTTTCCCATACCACATCACTACGCACTGTACCACCAACACATCACTACTTCCGGCTTCGCACATTTGTACATTAAGCATCTAACTTATTCGTCTCAACACCTCTCTGATTTTGCAAGGGTCGCGCTCGAGTTTATGCTTTCTAATCTCTTCGAAGATGGGTTGGACAACATGCCACGTGGATTGCCGCACCTCATTTGCTCAGTTCAAGTGCAACCCTCTTGCTTCGGATCCATCACCACGTACAGCCTTCCCTCCTCTCTTCTCACTCCGCATGGACTCAATGGTATATTTGGCCATCTTCGGGCTTTCCTTCACCGGTGGCTTCCTCACTCCCTTGGGCTCGTGGCTTGCCGGCGTCGCCAGTCGGACGAGCCCGATACCAGTCTCGCCCGTTCTGCACACCATCTCGGGCCTTGTCGCCATACTCGCCTGCCTCTTCATCCTCACTCACATCCTGCTCTCGAATATCCAGCTGGCGGTAGACGTGCGACATGCCTGCCAACGCATCCTGCAGGCTGTCTGGTTAGAACGTGCCGGTTATGTCCTGCGCCAGGCGGTAGAAGGTTCGCGTACACCGGGGGAAGACCTCCTGCGGATTCCGGCGAGGATGGAGGTGTTCAATTTCTGGGTGTCGTGCGCAGTGTACTACGTCCTACTCTCGGTGGTGCAGGCTGCCTGTCACCTCGGGCGGAACATTGGCGCACGGAAGGGGTGGGGATCGGACAAGGCTTCACAGGTGCGTAGGTGAATGCTTCCGTACTCACCCTCCTTCTGAATGATTCATTTCACAGCTCACGTCTGGCAAGCAGGAGCCTCAAGCTTGCACGGCCCGACGCGTAGAGCCCCTCTCCGAATACGCATCTCCCCCGCCAGAACGATACAGGTTGACCGTCTTTCAGTACTTCCGGGATGATACCCTCTCCATGCCCGGGTTCCGCAACGCAATCACCTCGGAACACGGAATCCTCAAAGCGCTCTTCACAGGCTTGGTCACCGTCGATGAACTAAGGGCCGTGGACCTTACCGTCAGCATTCCAGGGGTTCAGTACGCCATACCGAGCCTCGATTTACACGAAGGTGGGCAGGCCTCGAGGGACCCACTCGGACGCCTTCCGGTGCAGTATCAGATGCCTCTTGACCTTCCTGCTGGGCGTGTCGTTCTTGATGTGCTCTTGAGTCCTGCGGACGGCGGGGAAGAAGACGGGGATGAGGACAGCAACGCTGATGGTAATGGCGAGGTCGATCACACCCTTCAAGGCTCGTCGACGGGCGACGGCGAGACGAGCGTCCTTCCTTGAGCTCGTGGCGAAATCGAAATCGACTTCTCAACCCCTAACGACTCTTCGTGCCTTCCTCCTAGCCTTGACTCAGCGATACCTCTGAACGACGACATCTTCTCGCCTCGTAGGATACAAAACCTCCACATCTCATTCAGCCAGAGACAAGCTGTCATTTGAGGCGTCTGTGCCCACAACAACGCAGTCTCCAAGTCCAACTCGTGCCACCACTTCGACGTTCTCAGTTTCCCGTCTGCAGGTAGCCGTAGTCGATCGTCAAGTTCCATATCCATCAAGCATCCTGTCCCTTGTCTCTCTTAAACCTTTTCTGTCGCCTCTTGACTTCGACGCTCCGGAATGAGTTCGCACCACGCGGCTTGAATCATTCAACACACTGATCCCCCCTAGGAGTTTCTCTGAGATTTGGAACGTTCGGAATCGGGAGGGGTCGCTATAGGGGAACGGGACTGTGCCGCTATCGATCATGTATGGTCAGTCCTGTACTTCGCTTATCGCTGCCTCTTTGTCACGGTTCAGTCCGCGCGAGCAAGTGGTCGGACAATCTCCGTGACCGCCACGACCAACTACGCTCGCATGTAACCGTCTACAGACAATCGCAATGCTGGGCCGAGCTGTCGCCAAGATGGTGATCAAGTTCGCAGTTGTGGTACTCAATGGACACCTGTAGTCGAGTTCCTGGCGGCAATCCTTTGAAATGGCAAACATCCGAGGGTGACGGCGACTCTGGATGCGAACGAGACTTGGATTCCAAACCGCGGAGGAAGAACCACGGCCTGCCGCGGCGTGCTACAATACATATACCGAGGGTATGCAAGTGTCAGGGTCGCGCCTGGTGGATCCTGTGGATGTCTACAAAGCTAGAAGAGATACAGGACGTGTCAGAAGTTGTAGAATCACGATGAGACAGCTCAGCTGCGAGGGATGTCTGAGGGGACGAGTCCGAGAGGTCAGTAGACCCCGGTCTGGATACGATTCAGAAACTCGAGGCTGTCCGTCTGCGCTCCGCACCACATCTTGAGTTCCTTGAAGGTCCGCGGCGGCTGAGCGTCCAACTGGGCGGATGCTTGCAGGGCGTCGTCCAGGTCCGTCGCAAACTGGTTGAGGCGAGGATCGAATGCGGGAAGCGGAGCCCGAGGCACATGTGCTGGATGTATGCCGTGTCGTGAGTATCTGCAGTGCGCGTGCGTCCGATTGAAAGCAGACTCACTGGTTCGTCGTGTAGTAACTGTGTAGTTGCTGTGGACAGATGAGATGTAGGGGTCGCAGAGAGGAGCTTCGAGGATGGGAAGGGGTAGTTCGTAGCGGCGGTGTGAGTTGTAGCCGGGTATGTCATCGGCGGGGTGAGTGTGCACTAGTCGCATTGGGAATTCGACGTCGGGCTCGGGTTTGCATTTGACAAGTAGACCAGAATGTGTTGACGTAACAGGCTCGGTTGTAGGAGTGACTATATGCGCGGTTGGCCTGCTGCTGAACTCAATAGATTTAATAAATACGCACCTGCCGGCTGGGAGAGGGTGTTTGTGCAAGGACCTAAGGGCGTGCGCACCGCCGCGGTCCGACTCTGGGCTGGCTTCGGCATCCTCGCAGACGAGCCCTTCTCCCGCCGGCTCGTCTGCCTCGTCTCCAACTTTGCCTTCTCTACTCCGATATTCTCGTACTCCTTCTTGACTTCGGGGTGGGGCGCAAACTTTGTCCAATCCATGTTTTGACGTTTCGTTCGAAAGTAGCGTCGCACCTTCTTGACCGTAGCCCAAGTGCAACCCAACTCATGCGCCCGAGCGACGAGTTTCTGGGCCTCGACGAGGTTGAGATACCAATGGTCTTTCCCTTTGTCGAAGTACTCTGACGCGGGGTTCAACGTGGGGCGAGAGACACCGATAGGTCAGTCAACAGATCATGACGCAGGCTCAAAGACACCGATCACCTGTGAGCATAGCGTACACAGCTGGAGTCAGAGGCTTGAGGGGGTCATCCATTACACTTGACGGAATGGAGACCCGAATACAACTTGAATGCTTTTGCGGAGGAGCCTTTCGGAGTCCCTTCGTGTCTCGCAGCTTGATAGAGAGCATGCTATAATGTATGGGAAGAAGAGATGGAATGGCGCCTCTGTGCAGCTAGCCTGAAGAGTGCGAAAAAAGGGGGGAATAGGTGGTGTGTAGAGATGTACGTAGTGCTGGTTGAACAGACGCCGTTTCGTGGAGGTGCGGACGTTCAGGAAATACCAGAAATTTGACAAAAGATACAGGGCGATTCGGATCCGAACCCCGGGTGGCAAGCGTCAGCTGTGCTCGATGAGCGACGCTGTAGACCATTACGCTAATCCACCCTTGACATGACTTAAAGTAATCGAAATATATCACCTACTTCCATGGATGTGATTCAACGATTTCGACGCCATCGGCATGCTAGGTGTCTCTCATATGTCTTCAAAATGGATATATAAAGGTAACCTTGGAAGAATGATGAAGAACTTGTACGTTCTGTGCGGATCTGGTTGATAGAGTCCGGTAGCCTCGTGTTGCCGCCACCACGCTTACAAGCGCCCACGCTCAGCCTGCAAGCGTCGGCTATCATTTTCCGTGTCTCTCTCTATGTACTGCTCAACTCTGCCTCCATGTGCTGAAATGAATGTGAACTCTCCGTTAGCCTCACCCTTGGCAGCCGCAGAGCATTGTTAACCGACAACACAAGCAAGCACGGCTGTCCCTGCATGTGTCTTACAAGCCAGAACACGATTATCGCCCGGTAGCTGCCACGTTTTCAAGCCAGTGCACACGCATATAGAACGGGCGACGAGGGAGAATCCTATGGAAATTGTGCTGCATGCGAGGAAGTGAGTGCATGCACTTCAAGCTACATCAGTACCTTGGCTGTCGAGTGTCTCCTCAGAGCACTCAGCTTTCTCCACCCTCTCCCGGCCATCGCTTTCAACGCTCTTCTCTCTCTGGGTCTTCATCATCGCCGCTATCCATGGCGCGAAAGGTATTCTTGTTTACCGCATATATTGGCTTACATCGAGACAATGCTGACATGAGTGTTTCACAGCTGCGCTCACCCGGCGCGTCGTGTGCCCCGACGCACAAGAACACCGCAACCAATGCCGCGTGCTGCGCTCTCTTCCCATACGCAACAACATCGTGGATAGCCTCTTCCACAAGCAATGTACTGAGGAACCCCCCCCCCCTTCCCCCGAATCTCGGTTTGACCTTCCACGACGCGTCGCGTTTTCGCCCGTGGGGAAGGCTCAGGGCGAGTTCGCGGGCGGAGGAGCCGATGGCTGGACCATCCTCTTCTCCGAGACGGAAACGAACTTCCACGCGAACCTCGGTACAGACGATCGTTGCACTACAGAAACGACAGCTGACTTGTATGTATTTCTAAATTCTCTCTCGCTTGATGTGCACACTGTTGACATTCGCTGCAGCATCCAGTTTGCAGGTGCCATCGGGATCGCTCAGTGCCCCGGTGTGCCCCAGCTCGGATTCATGTTCGGGCGCAAGGATGCCGCTCAAGCTGCCCCTAACGGTCTCGTTCCGGAGCCATTCGGTATGTCGAGCTGCCTTCAAACATAACGGACATCACGTTGACATTCTGTTCAGACACCGTCGACAGTATTCTCCCCCGCATGCTGGACGTCGGTTTCCATGACTTCCAGGTCGTCTGGCTTCTCTCCGCGCACATCGTCGCTGCCGCCGACCGAGTGGACGACATTATCCCGCGCACGCCGTTCGACTCGACCCCGGAGATCTTCGACACGCAGTTCTTCATCGAGACCCAGCTCCGCGGTCAGACGTTCCCAGGACAGGGCGGCATCCAGGGCGAGGTGATGTCTCACCTGCACAGTGATATGTGTCTGCAGTCCTACCATCTTCTCGCGCGCGACTCGCGCACGTCGTGCGAGTGGCAGTCGTTCACGAACGACCGGGAGAAGTTCCCGGAGACGTTCCCGGATGTGATGGGTGACGCCGCTGACTTAGATTGACTTGTCCCCACTTTCCCGACTGACCCCGGTCCGGCCACCTCTGTTACTCCCGTGTAAGTCGCTGTGTCTCCGACGTCTCGCAGATCTATGAAGCTGACTGGGATTTGCAGCCCCAACGTCTGAGCGAATATGTATAGAGCTTCTGAGAGGGTTTGTCTTTGGCTGAGCTGTATGCGTTCCCCTTCTGTAGTAGTATTGGTATTCTTGCCACGTGCTGGGTGCAGCGGGAAGTATGTCTGGGCTGGAAATCTGTATCCGTATATTTGTGCGTACTGAATACACTGGGGAATCTATTATGGTGTTTTAGCGCAAACGATGTCTTGTCCTTGCATGATCATCACACTGAAGTTTGAAGTTCTGTTTTCTGTCGCATATGGAGGTGGAGCTTGATGAACACGGTGGTCGCGCACACGATGGAGAGGCGGGAAACCCTAGAGAGCTAGAGAGCGAGCAAAAGGTCGTGGAGACGATGCACTTGAGGATCGCCGCAAGGCACTGGGCTGCGGACGTAGCGACCATGCACGCAAAATTTACTCAGGTTGCTCGCCACAACCTGGACAGTCCTGTGCGCCTTGACTACGGCCATCTCGAGCTTGAAGGAGATATGGAGAGTAGGTGTTCCGGTCAGTATATGCTATACGATCGGCATACTGTGAAGGCGTACCTGATCGAACTCGCTGACTTGCTCTGTACGTGTCTCTTGACATGGTAGAGAGCATCAGAGAAGACATGAGGGAAATGGAAGGGATAGTACCACCTGGCCGTTGGCCTACAGAGTGCTCAAAAAAGAGGGGAATAGATGGTGTGTAGAAATGTATGTAGTGCTGGTTGAACAGATCCCGTTTCGTGGAGGTGCGGACGTTCAGGAAATACCAAAAAATTGGCAAAAGATACAGGGCGATTCGGATCCGAACCCCGGGTGGCAAGCGTCAGCGGTGCTCGAGGAGCGACGCTGTAGACCATTACGCTAATCCACCCTTGAAATAAACAAAGGTAATTCGAATATATCACCGACTTCTATGGATGTATTTCGACGATTTAGAGTCCCCCAGCATGTCATAGGTGCCTTCTTGGTCTTTTAATTCGATATTTGAACGTAACTTTGCCATCTTCAAAGGAAACAGGAAGAACTCGCCCTGATCTGGTTGCTGGAGTCGGATAGCCTCGTGTCGCCGCCACCACGCCCGCGCTTAGCCTGCAAGCGTCGGCTGTACTTTTCCGTGTCTTTCTGCTTCTGCTTCTCTCTGCTCAGCATGATTGCGATATATCTGCTCGCCGCACCACTCTCAGCTGGAGAGCATCGTTGAGCCGACCCGGTCAGCAAGCGTGGCTGTCCTGTATGCGTCTGTCTTACAAGGCCCAGCACAATCATCGCCCGGTACCTGCGACAATGTCAAGCGTGCACACGCACATAGGCCGGTCGACAAGGGGGGGATTCTCTGAGGAGATTGCGCCGGAGGCGATTTAGTGAGTGTATGCGCTTGAAGCTACCTCAGTACTTTGGCTGAGTGGTTGAATAGGTCGAACACTCCCTGCATCGCCTTCACAGGACGTGCCCCCCGTTACTCGCCGCTGTTATTATTTCCTACGCTATCACACTCTGTCATACTCATATACTCGGCCTTCATCATCGGCGAGCTGCCGGTCAATACCCTCGCCAGCATCCGCCGCATCTCTCATGCCGGCCAGCTGCACGACCGCTCACCGGAGCGTCATCTGGACGTAGGTTCACCCTCTCCCGTCAATGACCAGCTACATAGAACTCATTCGTCCTGGGTCCCTTTTATTCCAGTCAGGTCAGTTTTCGGGGTACTCGACTGCCATTGGAACGGCCGTGTTCACTCGGTTCCTGACGATAATCTCGTCCCTCCACTTCGGATGGTGCTCTTCTTTGCCTGCTGCGTCACAGAGAAATGACAAGCAAGTGGGAGCTACGCCTTATAGCTTCCTTCGGGCCGCCCACGTACGCGTATAATCCTCAGCTGGAACTCACGAAAGTCGGTCTTCGACGGTCGTGATCATCGGCTGCTTCTCCGCGGCTGCGGTGACGACCGGAGTCGGGCGATGGCGACTGCATTCGCTGCGGCCGAAGCGACACGCCGAAGGATGATGATACCAGGCGGGATAGGCAGGAGGAGCCTTGCGGACTCATTTGGAGGACGGCCACTGTAATTCAAGAGCAAGTCTAGCGGAAGTGCTGCGAAGTACGGGGTGAAAAGGTGCGTGTGCGTTCATGGCTTCATTAGTGTCTTGTTGAAAATGGGCTCAGGATGGGAGAGCCGTACTTCAGCTTTGACCACAATCCTTTCCCTCGCGCAGAGAGGCGCAGCCTCTCAGTCACGCTACGCTCTCGCTCGCTCGCCCATTTCTCATCACGTTCACCACGGTATCCACAAAACACATGTACACATCTTGCTAGGCTCCCGCCCTGGTGCCGTGCCTGAGCAACCACTTGCACGCCGCGTCGTATGCAGCGTGCACTCCCAATTGTTACTTCGACACTCAACGTACACACAGCTTCGTAGCGGCTTCCATCTTGCGTTGTATGAATTGCGAGATAGTGATGTGATAGTACATGCACAGTGCGCAGCAATGTGGTAAGAAGCTGTTCGTGCCGTCGGCCGCGAGTGCGATGACGATATGTGTAGTGATGTAGTAGAGACATACCGGAAATCATCCGAGCACATTGCCTTACCTGCAAGGTAAGGTTGGAGGTAATGTCTCAACCACCGCTGCTCACCCTCTCCTCCCCCGCTCCCCATATACCCTCCCTAGTTGACTATCCAGACGGCGATCATGAAGCCTTGAGAATCCGTCTCAGGTCTTCTGCAAGCCGCTCGGGTGCTAGGTCCGGCGCAATCATCGGCTCGCGTGAGGCGCGCAAGGAGGTCTTGCCCTTCGGTGACCAGGGAGCCCGCAGCGTGGCGTTCATCTTCCTCTTCCACTATCAACGAAGTAACGAAGCCGAATGGCAAGAAGTGTGAGGAGCAAGCCCGGAGATGATGGAATATATGCGTACACACTTTCACGAGCATAGATGAGGCATGACGGGCTTTAGGCAATTTCGTGTTCGTGTTCGTGTTCGCGAGCGACGTACGAGCAGGCAAGACCTTGGCGAGCCCAGTCTTTGTCTGTGTCCTCTGAAGCAGTGTCAGCGCACCAAGACAACGTGCACATCAAACACAGAAGAAGTCACCTTGACGATGGAAGACGTCGCCTTCGCCCGGACGAGGTCGAGCACGCCAGAAAGAAGGCGCACTCGCGCGCGCACAGAAGTCCGCCTGCGCAAATCAGCCGGGGGCGGTACTGGTGCTGCGACGGGAGGTGGAACGCAGGGCATATTGGCGTTATCGGATGTCTGCTGGTGCTCGCCCACAAAGACCATGACGCCCGCCAGGAGGAGGGAAGCGACGCCGACGGAGAAGAGGATGATGGCGAGAAGCTTAGCAGGCGACCTGACGAGCCAGGTGAGGAACTGCATGGTGGGCCAGTCCGCGGCCGCGCGCGGAAACATGGATGAAGTGCTCGCTCGGGGGGGCTTCTTGGCGGGCGAGCGGGTGGTGGATAGGCTGCGATGGCGAGTCGACGACGAGCACCATGGGGTGGACAACGACCGGCATTCGCGTCTCTGTCACGGGACTGCGGACGCCGCTGTTCGGGAGTGAGACGTTCTCCCTTCGAGCCGCAGATGTACGGACGTCCGTGGTCCCTCTGCCATTTCTCATCGTACGATACCCTGTGCTGGAAGCTTATGGATTTGTGGCACCTCTCGAGCCAGCAGCAAGAGCCGTGTGTATTCAACAAGATATTCGTTCATGACGACCTTGAACTGAACACTTTCAGTATTCCTGGCACCCATCGGGACATCTACCAAAGACTGAAATCCAGCGTCTCTTCGCGAAGGTCGCCGCGTTGCCAGTGCAGCCAATCAATGTCATGCGTTATTCCAGTAGAGTCAAGTACGGATGTTCAGGGCGCCGTCCGCGAAGCAACGGCATGGAGGGGTATACAAGAATCGTATTGAGGCAGCATCTTAGGAAGGCGTGGGGGCAGATTGTGGAGGTTTCGAGGATATAGTCGGATAAGGGGTGCTTCGTGGTGTCAAGACCGCAGCATCCACGTCCATCGCAAGAGTCGATGTCGCCGGTATGCACAACGAACGTCCCGCTCTGGAGCAATCGACAGAACAGCATCCCGCGGCTTCCATCCAAGAGCCAAGGGGATGTCGGCATAGCCAGACGGAAACTGAAGTACTAAAGGGGTAAGCGATTCGGCGTTCACTACGATGTGACCAGAGACCATCTTCGAATCTCGAAAGCGCCCACATGTATGCGCCTTCAGATGCCGCTCGACGTGATCGAAGCCATCGACGTACTGCAGAGTACTCGGCGTGGAGGCTACAGTCCGGGGGCGTATCTTCGAGAAGGGCATCGAGCACGTCTGGGGGCAGTTGCGCTATGGCGAAGTGCCATCTGGAGCACGGGTCGGGGATGTACCAGGAGATACATTGGAGGCGGGTCTAGAGACGGAGCCGCGCCCGGAGAGAAAAGAGGAAGACCGCCGTGTGTATGCCGGTGCAATGAAGGATGGACGGAGACCCCGGAGTGATTTGTAGAGTCAGATGACGGTGCGGGAGTAGCTGACTAGCGGTCAAGGGAGAAAGTATATGAATGACGTCCGCGTCGGCCAGTGACAAGCTCGCCCTCAGTGTGGAGACCGCTCGCCGTTCCCAGACAAGGACAGTGTTTGGAGAGTGCGAAAAAGACGCCCTTCTTTGATCCAGGAGACGGGCATGACCTTGAAGGGCCGCCCATGCTGAGATTTGATAGAATGCGCAGATGCAGCGCAAGGACGGGTACAGGGGACCTGCGAGTACGCGCATCCGCGGCTGGACAGCGCCCACAAGATGAGCGAGGGGTATATAGATGATCTTTGTGCAACTTGCACGACCAGTGGCAACACATTCTTGTGGGCAAGAGTCGTCAGAGCACACAGACAGAGCTGACGCCTCAGCACTTTGATCGTGGTGCGCCTCCCGGCAGGGGACGAGAGAGCGTGCGAGGTACAGTATGGATGCTGGGGCAGGAAAACAGTCAGTGTTGTTTAACAAACATGATATCCGCAACGCCACGGAAAGCCATGCCGCCTCGGGAGAGAGCCTCAACAGGCGTTCAGGTGCGGGCGCACGCCAGCATGCCCGAAACCTTCATCAACAGCTGTTAAGCGCAGTGAAGCTATCGCCAGACCGCCACATGCAAGCCAGTGCAGTCATTGCAAGGTCGGACAGGAGTTCAGGGAGAGAAAAGGGGACAAAGGCATCGCAACAGGCTACCGTAGCGAAATACACATTCTGAGTGAATGCACTGCTCACCTAAAGAGTCCGGGCCTATTTTCATACGACTTGCTACGTAGACGCGAAGATAGCTTGCCTTTGCGATTGGGTACGAGCGCATGGGGTGCGTACGGTCCTTACGGAGAGCAATGGCCCTCGTTCCGGCTTCCGAGAGCCTGCATGGAGCGCATCCGTACCAAACGGATCCGTAATTCATTAGGCAATGTTCTTTCAACAGAGAGTTGTAGTCTGGCGTACCAACGTGTCCAAGAATCCTAGGAGTATTTTCGAACGAGCATTAGCATCATGCTGGCTGAAGACCCGGCAGCTTTGGGAGTAAGTACCAGATTAGCATGGCAAGGAAGACGTGGTCGATGGTCGTCGAAATGTCGTTGGCGTCGTCTTGGTGTCGTCGCTGCAGTTGTCCTGTCGGCATCGTCGTCCGTGGTCACCATCGCCGGCGTCACCTGGAGCGCCGGGCAGGTGACTCGCGAAAATCGCGTCAAACGGTTCTTTCTCCTCTCCTCGTCGTCCTCAAGTATGCGAACGAGCTCCTGCCACAATTTTCGCGTTCTTGTTCTCCAGCGGCGCAAGAGCGGCCGCTGTCGTCGACGGCGGCCGAGAGGGGAACAAGGTCACGGCGGTCCAAATGCGGAAGACAAAGATGACATCGCCGGGCCCAGCCGCGAGCGCCGATAGAACAATGGTCGTCGCGGTCCTCATCTCTCCCCACCCTCACTCCCATCCTCCCACCCCCGCGGCCCTCTCGACGTTGCGCGACGACGACTCCAGCGCAGTGCGCACCGGACGTCCTCCTTCATGATCAGAAAAATGGCCTCCAGACTCCACCAACTCGGCCACAGACCAGCAGACTCTTCTTCGTCCTCTTCCGCATCCTCCTACGCGCAATCGACCTCGACGCTCTCGTACAGACAGCGCGGCTCCATCTCGACTCAGCGCACCTCTATGGACACAGACGACTGGGTGAAGGAGCAGTCAACCATGGTGCCATTACAGTCCGAGGAGCTCCAGGTCCGCCGCACGAAGGGCTCGTATCGCCTGACGGACTTCATCATCCAGCGAACACTGGGCACTGGTAGTTTCGGGCGGGTACATCTAGGTGAGTATCTAGTCTTTGGCTTCTCCACGTCCTCTCGGCGACGCAAGATGGGACTCGCGATGATCGACCTGCGACCAGCGTTAAACGTTCGTCGCTCATGCCGTTGGCTCTCCATGCACGAGCACACCTCGCGACCCGTATCGTTCGTCTTGCGCATGCACCGGCCGTCAGAAAGCACTCAGGGAACCTGTCGCTGTGCACGCAGGCGGCCGGGTTCACAGTACCTCGGAGTATCCGGAGTATCTCACCGAGCATATGGCGGTCTGCTCGCGTGGAGTTACGGCGAGCCGCCTGGTGAGGAAGAGTCGTTGGTCCTCCTGCACAACGCATTCTCTACTGGCGCAGGCGTGGCCTCACCGACATCGCTGGAGCGATGTTGATGTTGCTTGTTGAGTGGCTCAGTGGACGTCGGCGGGCCTTTCGCACGCTTGCAGCGCGATGCTGATCGTGACGCCTACAGTGCGAAGCAAACACAATCTGCGATTCTATGCGATCAAGGTGCTGAGCAAGGAGAAGATCGTGCGGATGAAGCAGGAGTCGCATACCCGCAACGAACAGATGATGCTGCAGGCTGTGCAGCACCCGTTCATCATCACCCTCTGGGGAGCGTTCCAGGACACGTCGAACCTGTACATGGTCATGGACTTTGTCCCGGGCGGTGAGCTCTTTACGCTCCTCCGGCGATCCAACGTGAGTGGCATGTCTGTTTCCTGCCGCGTTGTGCTGACTATCCTCGCAGCGCTTCCCCGATCCTGTAGCGAAGTTCTACGCGGCCGAGGTCGCGCTCGCCTTGAACTACCTCCATGGCAAAGACATCATCTACCGGGATCTCAAGCCCGAGAACATCCTGCTCAACTTTGATGGCCACATCAAGATCGCCGACTTTGGATTCGCGAAGCAGTGCTTGACCACCGTCTGGACGCTCTGTGGTACCCCAGATTACCTCGCACCCGAGGTACGCATCGGTTTTTCACTGGCTATCCTGCCATCAAACTCACAGCCCCATCCGCAGATCATCAGCAACGACCGCTACAACAAGAGCGTGGACTGGTATGCCCTCGGCGTGCTCATCTTCGAGATGCTCTCCGGACTGCCACCTTTCCACGAGCCAGATATCGCGCCTGTGAAGTTGTACGAGAAGATCGCGACCGGTCCGTCGTGCATCAAATGGCCCGCGTTCCACCCGAACGCGACGGACCTCATCTTGAAGCTCATGGAGCGCGAGCCCAGTCGGCGCTTCGGAAACATGCAGCATGGGGCGGGCGACGTGTTCGCGCACCCGTGGTTCGCGGAGGTAGACTGGAACAAGCTGCTCAAGAGAGAAATCACGGCTCCATATTTGCCGAAAATCTCGAGCGAGGGAGACGCGAGCGCGTAAGCATCTTCGTGGCCTTGACTGCTCACGAATATGTGTGCTGACCAGCCCTTGCAGGTTCGAACGATACCCGGAGGACAACGCATCCGCGCGATATGGGGAGATCACGATGGACCCGTATGGCGACAGGTTCCCCGATTTCGAGTACACGAGCTCATGACCTTCTACCTTCGTGGAACCTTGGAACTTTTTCCCCTCCCATGGCCTCCTGGCGAGCGTGGCGCGGGTCCATCTCTCGGCTCGCTGTTCGCATACCCTTTTCTCGGCTTCTGGCTCGCTCAACACATGGACTCGTCTTCCCCATCGCTTGCAGTGAGCGTGTTGCATATATGTGCGAGTAGCTCTTCGTCCTGCTCTTTTCTCCTCTCCTCTCCACCTCTCATCGCTATCGCTTCCGCTTCCGCTTCCGTCGTCTGTGTGTCCACGCGTCTACGCATCGCATGTCCCCACGTCTCACGTCTCGCGTCTCATGATCTCATGTCTCATGTCTCATGTCTGGAACGTCTGTTGTCTGTTGTAGTACGCACGGCTACTTATATCATCTGCGATACCTCCCTGCCACGAGGACCGTGCGCGTTGTGGATCCAGCGTTCAGGAAACCCCGTAGCATCCGTTACTCATTTCGCGCACTCGAGGGCCCAGGCCATACGGTGGGTGCGCCAGTTCACCAGCCCAAACTGGTATGGGCGTCTGATGACTCAGCGTACAGTCCTAGGAGCTCTTAACCTGCTACCTCACGTTGAGACTCGTCTTTTCTGTGCTACGTCAACGCTTCACACCACTGCCTGCTCAAGATGGTTCTGGGTCTATTCCCGCTACCTCACTACTACGCAGTTATCCGCACCGATCCGGAGGCAATGGTGAAGGATCTAGGATTTGATGACCCCGAAACCCTCAAAGAAGCTCGAGGCATGTCGCGGAACAAGTACTTGGTGTACCTCGACGCAGTATGTATCCAGCATTCAGCCGTTATGCTTCACTAATATCTTATCCTAGCTTCGTGAACTTCCGGTGCCGGGCGATAGATGGTGTCGATACTGCGTATGTCCTATTGGGACTACTCTTCGCCCGCCGGACGAAGCGCGGGGGATCACTTCGGACATGGTCACCCCGATCGCACCCAACAAAAGCCACATCCCAGAGCGCCACCCTGTCCATACTACTCCCTCTTTTCCATTCTCAAATTGCTTTCACTGGTTCATAAACAATGTGACGGTGCGTGTGCGCATCCATGGGGACGGCGTGGAGCATGATGGTGCCATCTACCTGCCTCCAAGAGAGCAATCGAAACTGGAAAACGCTATCTTTGACGACTACCACCGCATGAATGCCTTATATCGCGAACAGCATGGATCGCCGTCGACAACAGCAGGAGCCTTGGAACAGTCGCCGGCCAAAGTTTCTTCTACTCGTGAAGGCGATGCGAAAGGAAGCGCACTGCACGTGGAATCGTCGACGCAGGATGGCGATCCTACCCACATACTGTCCGAAACATATCACCGTCTCGTCATGCAGCGGGGTTTGCGGACACCTAGCCAGTTCGGTGACAGCTCGTCTGAGGACATGTTTAGCTGCCACAATTGGCCGACTGCGCGGTTGGCTGAGAGTACGGCGACGTCCAGAGATGCGGGGTTCGACTTGTTCGGTTGGGAACCCAACGCGAATACTCCAAGGATCCCTCTGGTCGACGCATGGCTGGACCTCGGCAAGCATCTCACAGAAGACAATATCACAAGCCCTCTCGAATTGCATAAGGAGTTCGAGCAGATCGCTGAGTAAGTTTTCCCACTCACATCATTCAATCAATTGTGTCTCACATCAGTCGTAGGTTGATCACGCGAGGACTCACCCGGTTCGTGTCAGCGCAGAAGTCTCCGGAGCAGATCAAGGATGAGTATCCTGTCAATGACGTTGAGCTGCCTGCGGAGCCGGATGAACTTGACGACGACGACCACTGGGTGGAAGTGAGCCTGTGGCGTGACCTTCAATCCAAGTGTTTCACTCCGTCTTCCTCCCGCGATCCTCCATTCTCCGTGCTACATATCCCCGTGTCCGGCCCCGAGGATGCACCATCGACACCTCAAAACCCTAGTGGGCTTGGCCCGTTGTCATCCTATCCGCGCCTCGCGCGCAGCCACGACGTATGGCGCGCCGCCGCCGAAGCAGAGAGGGAGGGGGCCGTAACGGGGACGGGGACGGCAGCGGGGGTGAAGAGCGTACATATACAGCCGAAGGAGACGGTGGGGTGGAAGGAGGTGCTGCTTGGGCGGAGGTTTGATACGAGCAGGACGGAGGAGCTGGATAGGAAGGATCTGGAGAAGGGTGCGTGGGCTTCTATCTGCCTTGCTTGCTTGGAAAGGGCTGATGATGATCACGCTGCGATGCCTGGCTGTCGCTGTCTGGCTGTCTGGCTGTCTGGCTGTCTGGCTGTACAGTGCGCATGGAGGTCGAGGTCGAGGGCGCGAGCGGATCGGATTCAGAGTCGAGGTAGTGCGACCCATGATCCTTTTCCAGTTCCACCTTCCCTTCCCACTGTGCTCTTCAAGCTCACCCGGTCTTTGGGCGCATGGACAACGTTTCGAAAGCAGGCCAGGCCAGGCTCCCAAGTCGGCGATGGACAAGATACATATTACGGATGCGGACCAAGTCGACGGATGGCAGATCGCATCCTGTGCGAGTACTTAGCAGGACCTCCCCGTGGCCACGCGTGTACTCTACGGTGTCTCGCCCCCGCGTGCGCGAAGGCAGAGGAGGTTCCGGTCCGAAAACGTGCGTACTTCAAGTATTGAACGTTTCTGGCATTCCTACACACATGCAGCAGCATTGCGCCACACGTCCGCACGGTTTCGCTGCAGCGTATTCCTTCGCGTCTTGTCCCATATGAAGTGGAAGCCGATCACGTACGTTGCGAGACTGCCCAACTCTGGCGCGAAGTCTCTCGTGGAGGTGCCCGCACCGCACCGAACGCCCAGGTGTGTACATATATTCCGAGTGCGATTTCCTAGATCATGGTCCGCGCGAAGTTGCCTCTCTCCTCTCTTCGGCCGTTCCTCGCGCCCGCGGCGATGGCAGGCTCTAGGCTCCTCGACTGCAGGTGCGTACATACATACATACTTCTCCTTCCCCTAGGCCTCCGTGAAGTCCGTGTCTTGTCTACGGCTGTGCCTGACCTCGCGGTACACACAGCGAGGAACCAGGATCATTCCCATGAATCCCATCATCCTTGCGCCTCGTTCAAAGGCTAAAGGCGCTGTAGCCTGTCACTGTCCGCGCCAAGAACAGGCACGCTGGCATCGATGTGCACATACAGTATGTTCTCGTTCTCGGAGAAGCAGTGTTGACAGCGGTAGCATCGCAGCCTGTAGAGCGTTCAGCGGCGAACCGGTGAACGGTGAACGGTGAACCCCAGAAACTTCTTTCTCGATGACCGATGACCGATGACCGTCGACGGGTGCCTGGCTGGATGTGCTGTGAGCGTGCCTTCCGCCCAATCCCAATCACTGATAGAGCTCGCACAGTTGTCACTGATGCCAGGCCCAGGGCCCGCGGCAATGTTGACTTCTCTTCCGTCGGTCCGTATTGCGCAGGTCTCAAGAGTCAAGACGAGGGGGAGGGGGACATCCGCGGGAAGACACAGGTACCAGTGACCATCTACATACGGATCGTCCGGTCATTGCTGATGCGTAGTGCGTAGCAGCTGCCTCGCTCTGCCTGGAACAGGTCGCGTCGATTCTACGGTCTACCCAAGTTGAACAGTTCGTACGTATCCATTCCTGCATTCTCGGGACCGTAGCATGTTCAGGCATATGTTGACAATTCGCCATTGATCTAGCTTCTTCACCCGCCTAGTCCCGGAACTTTGGAGGCAGCCTGAAATAGACCCCAAGCCACGGCATCTCTAAGTGAACGTCCAATGCGCCTGGAGATATGTGCCTTCCCAGGCGGACGACTTCCCACCCTCACACCTTTGAAGCGTGAAGCAACGAGCTGCTCGCCTCCTACTCGCATGGTGTTACTGTGACTCTTCTTCTAT
This sequence comes from Lentinus tigrinus ALCF2SS1-7, assembly GCF_003813185.1. Lineage (NCBI taxonomy): Eukaryota > Fungi > Basidiomycota > Agaricomycetes > Polyporales > Polyporaceae > Lentinus > Lentinus tigrinus. The sequence goes on from NW_027137934.1 coordinate 267,251, forward strand.
GAGTGAGTTACCCGCCATACGGAACACAACTAACAGCGTGCAATGATCAGGAGCATCATTGCACTCGGAGGCCCAGCTCAGCTGTCGAGTTAGGTCACTATGACTTGCACGTTCTTTGTGCGGGAAGGCAGCTCACGTACCGATCCATAACTATCCCACAGTATCGAGTCCCCGACGCCTTCCAGCTTACATGCCGAAAGAGAGCAAGGCCAGCTTATTCGCTCTGCCTTTCGATTCCGGCACTATGGTGTTCCTTGGTAGCTCGAAGTCCGGCAAGAGACCATCAAGATCAAGACCGAGTGCAATTTCGAACAGGGGAGTGCCCGCTCAGGAGACGAGAACGTAAGGTTGTGGAGCTACGCGACGTCCCCCAGGAGCGGGGTAGGAAACACAGTACACAGTGGAGTGTCTGATGGAGGGAAATGCGAGATCCTCGGGCTGCGGATGGGCTCTCGCAAATGCTACGATAGTGGCGATACTAGGCGCAGTGGAGGCGATCCCGAGGTCGTCTGCGGGGCTGGTCTTCAGCTTCCCGACCAACCGCATCCATCGTAAATGAACCCCACCGAGGCGAGGTTCGGCTATGTAGCGCTCTGTGAGGCGTAAGTCTGAACGGCGAGGGTCACTGACCCCGCGTCGGAAGGACTGCGATACTGGGTGACCCCCAACCGGACGTCGAAGACTGAAGTGCCCATGCGACTACTTATGTATTGCGTTCTCATCCCGCCAGCCCGTTGAAGACAGGTCTGGCTACAACTCATCCCGCAGCTACGGATTACCTCTTTCCATCCTTGAGTTTGCGATGCAGCTGGGCGATGCCTATGAAGCATCCGCGAAGCTGCTTCCTATGCGTACCCATCCCCGCACCGGGAGCTCTCTGAAAAGAACGGGATGGAAATTAATATCACTAGGCTTGCCATTCATGACGAGCGTGAGTTTCGTCGAGATGGGTCCGCATCTTGTACGCAGGCACAAGGCTCGGCCATGGACTCGGCCATGTCTAGGACCGAGAAGCCGTCACACTGTACTCCCCGAGGCATCCACGTACCCGCAGATACTGTAGTTGACACGGTATAAAACTGCAACAAAGGCGATATCACTGCTTCAAACCAAGACTCTTGAACGTGCGCAAGAAAAGTGACAAAGATTAGGACAGGGGGGATCCAAACCCTGGGCGAAGCTGGCGTGCATCGAACCCCCGACGTCTCGGAGTCGACGCGCAGCATTCTCAACCGCTGCGCCACTCACTTATTTCTTTGCTGTTAAAAGGGTACATAGCACAGTCTGGGGAATGCGGACCTCTTAACGAAAATGCCACTGGGACCGCCTCAGACAATGCGAAGGTGGTCCCAACTCGTCAGTTGGGTGGAGATAGTTATCCGCGAAGGCTCGTAGCTTCATGTTACCATCACCGAGGCGCCATCCATTCTGACTCCTGATCTTAGCGCATGCAGGTCATACATTCTTCCGGAGCGCGACCGCCGCAAGACCAGACATTCCGCCAGCATTTATACCACTACCCATGCTAGGAGTATACGTCGGAGTCCGGATGGACATGAGCCTCAAGGGGACCACAAACTCTGACAATAAACCCCACTACATCTTCGATAAGACACTGTAGTGAACATCCTCAGGACCGTCACGATAAAAGCTAATGCCAAATGTCAGAAGTAGAGAGTTGAACAAAGTTAAGAGACAACTAGAGATGATACAACCCAGCCGCCCCGACAGTCAAGAGCGCACCCTCAGAATAGCCCAAGCATAGCTTCTACTGCGGATTCTTCTTTTTTATTCCTGAGTCTCCGTTGTTTTCCGACTCGAATGCGCCTCTTCTTCTTTGGCGGGGCGCCGATGTCGAGGTCCACGACAGCCTCCTTCGATGCAGCCTCGCTGTCCACTGATATACGCTCTACCGGACCGACACCAGAACCAATAGCGCTAGTGTCTAAGTCGGCGTCGAAGTTGTATGCATCCATGGGAGTTACTGTGCCATCGACCTCCAAGTCCATCGCGAACGCTCCCATGTCTTCACGGTTCCCGTCTGTCGACATGCGAGCTAGGAGACTACGACCGCGGTCAGAAGCGCAAGACGAGCCATTTGGATTGGTCGGAAGCATAGAGAGCCGAGAGAGTAGTGGAAATCCAGACATCAGAGAAGGGCTTGAGTTGCACACGATCGTGTCAGAGAGCACTTGGCGACTTGGACTGGGAGGCGCCGGTGCCAGACGAGCGAGTAGCGAGAGTTCGGAAATGCTGGGACTAGAGCTGTCGCGCGGAATACTGTAGACTCTCGAAGAAGATGTGGCGGATATAGTAGCAGGACGAGTTGACGACATCCGGAGGGAGTCCCTGAGGGCAATTGAGAAAAGTGATCCCGAGGGAGTGCAGCCGGTCGTCCGCAACGTCGCCCCGCTCCTAGTCTGAAGAGCAGTCTGCCTGTCTTCGGTCATCGAGAGGGTGTTCATGGAAGCGTGGTCATAGTTGGTGAGTAACTGACGACTGACTTCACGCCCGTCCATCTCGTCTTCCGAGCTAGGTTCCCGCTGACGTTTGCAGGCTTGAAAGGGCGAAGTCGTACGCGGTTCTTCAGAAGGGATATTTGCAGCGGGGGTAGAATTGATGGAGGCGAGTGGGTAGTGTGTATTTCTAGGACGGCTCCGGGCCCGGGATAGGGAAGAGCTGCGTATATGCTGGGCCGCGTTCTCCTTGTGACGGATGAGTCGTTGTGGGATGAAGATCTCGGGTACTAGGGAAAGCATACCTCATCATGGTGTCTTGCCGATTCCCCGCCCCCCACCGTCAATCCCGGCTTATCCATGTCCTCCACACACTTTTTGCGAAGCGATTAGATGACGCAATTTGAAAGAGACACAATCATACCGATGAAGGGCTAGTAAGCCTGCCTCACGACCAGCAACGTCAACGTTGACTAATCCCGTGTTGATCAAGATAGTCTGCTAGCCGCCTTGTGGGGAGGATGAGGATATCGTGATGGTTTACCGACCAGCAGTGCCAAGAAAAGCCTCTGAAGTGGTAGTAAAAGTAGTGTAAGCCAACCGAATGGCGGTCGAGAGCAAGACGGAACTGGGTAAGCGCCTCTAGAATGACCGGTGCTCCCGCGCGACCACAGGATGACTGCGGCGCGAGGGAGCGCGGCCACCCAGGGCCGCCGCGTCCGGCCGGCCCCAGCCCAACCTACGTGAGCGCAGCGCCGCCTCGTCCCAGCACCGTAGCGCACCCACGACGCTGGATTCCGATTATCAGTTCTTGAAGCGATGTACACGGTATCTGTGCGCTCCATGAACGAACCAGTGTACACTGTATATTACTCGGTAGGTGAGTACGCATGCCGGGCGGAGGCACTACAACATACGACAGAGACGTCCAGCCCATTTTGAACCAACAGACAAGCCATAGTGCAATACCGACACAAAACGACACATCGTTAACATACAAATGTCCTCGTAGGATGTGAATGTCTCGAGAACCATGCTGATCCGCTGCCTAGACAATGTCGAGCATGTCCTGTACCTCCGCCGCCTCCGCCAGAGCCGGACGCTTGCGTGCCCTCCGTACATACGGTCTGACACGCGTCCTGCGTCGCTTCTTCGGCCGTTGCATATTTGAGGCCGTGTCTACGTCCGAAGAGTCACCATTGCCCTCAGATAATCGCCGTTCTGGCAGATTGTCGCCAGGAACTCGACCGCAGGACGCAGATGTCAGATAAGGCACAGGTTCTGAGGTGCTGCCTGAGACTTGAGCTGTCGTAGACGATTTGCAATGAGCTGAGCGATCGGAGAGGGGAGAAATAGACCGGTATGAATGAAGGGGAAACGACTGGGTGGAGAACTGGCTTGCATTCCGGAGCGCGGTCGAGATCGGTGAGTTGTAAGGGGAGAAATGACATGTATGCGCGTGTTTTACGCTCCTAGCTTGCGAGACCCGCGGGAGTAAGAGAAGATCGTCCCACTCGGAGAGCTGGTGCGTAATCCCGTTAGCCGGCGCTGGAGGTTCCAGTATTGGATCGCCGTGTTCATTGACAAGCAGCAGTTGACCAGCTTCCAGTTCGTCCTCGTGTTGAAGCCGATCGTGGGCACTTTCATACAATGGGTGCCAGAATTTCTCGCCAGAGACAGTGAGAGCAGTACGAAACCGCTTATGGACCGCAATAGGACTCGGGACTGTGGGCAGTGCTAGAGAGGGAGACGTGTTGACGACGCGAGGGGTGGATTCGTGGACCGCATCAGCCATGCCAGGGATATCTTGAGGAGCGTACTGGATACGTGTGTCATAGATGAGATATCGAAGCGATCACTATCATCAGTCCTCGCACCTCATGAATATCCTCCGTTGCAACCAGGTTCGCCAGGACGACCGGCCTTCCCGTTTCTGTCGTGATATTCATCCCAGAAGTGCTTGTTCAACAGCTAACGGTGTTGCAGGTGATTCAATAGAAACAGGAGGGCAGCAGAGCGATGGACCGCGTCAGAATCCAGATGATGGTGAGGGTGTCGCACGGCGGTGATTGAGAGATGGGGAAGGTGTTCCAGGTGGTGGTTGAGAAGACAGTATTGATGTGAAGCGCCTAGAGCCAAATGGGTACGTCGAACGACGATACAACGTGACCCCACCGACTGATAGCCAAAAACATCAGAAGACATCCTACAGTTCATTTTGACTGAAACTTGAACTCCGTATCTGAGGGAGAGGTTTAGAAAAAAGTGACCGAAAAAGAGGACAGGGCGGATCCGAACCCCGGGCGAAGCTGGCGTGCATCGAACCTCCGACGTCTCGGAGGTTGACGCGCAGCGTTCATGACCGCTGCGCCACTCGAGCCTTAATTACTATGTATGTTCTTGTTATATAATGCCATCTTCGGGAAGAGAACTTCAATATGGCGTACAACGAGAGAAAACCCCGATATGATTTACCTGTGCTCCTCAACTGAAGAGATACCAGAAAATTCAACCGGACTGTCCGGGTTAAGGGAATATCCGAGGAGGCTCGTAGCCTCATGTCGTTGCAGTAAGGGAGCGCCTGTTCCTGAGGCATGATGTTGCTTGATCTCGGCGCATACACATATGTACAAGCACAAGACAAAAACAAGCAGACCGAGGCTGAGGCATAGGTTGATGGTCCTTGTTGTCTCCATTGAGGGGAAGGGACTTGCTTGGCCGGCGCCTCCGGAACTGTGAGCGAAAGCGGTTGTCTCATGGAGACATGCCTATCCCCGTGAGCTCACCATCAGGTTGTCGCCATCGCCGTCCTCTGATTCAGCGCGCCAATTTCGATGGACACAGAGACGTTGTGGTGGCCCGGTGTTCGCAAGAGAGAGGGAGAGCAATGTTGGGTGTGGCTGCGTCGTCGCCATCGGCAGTTGCCGAGCGAGCATCAGCGAACCAAGGATCAGCGAGCACCTCCTCCATTGAAGGACGTGAAGCACTGTCCAGGGCGAGCATCCGGCGCAGCAACAAGATGAGTCGGTCCACATTCGCGCCATTTGCCTGAGGATTCTGCTTCATGAACTGAGCGCGGTACTTAGACCAGTCCTTATCCGCTTGCATAGGCGTTACGAAGCCTAGGAAGAATCATCAACACCTGTAAAATCGAAATGCAACGAGTCGCCATACCGATCCTTGTGCACAGCTCGGGATCTGTCTCCCAGAACGCGCGCCAAGCCGGAGGAAGAACACCGTCCAGACGTGCTTGATCCACCATGTAAAGGATACCTATCTCTGTACGGAGGTTCACTTCAGAGAACATGCGCGTGATCTCCATCGGCAATATGAGGACTTGGATGATACTTCAGAGTCGCGGTGAGACATACCGTGGCACCCAGGCACCAGACGTCGGTCGCAGTAGTGGGGAGAATTTCTCGTCCGCCTAATCCATAATGCGCAAAAGCAGCCTCGGGAGGCGGACAGGCCCACCGCACATCTTGCGCAACGTCCTCGCCGTCTCCGATGGCCCGAGCTGTAATAGATGGTATGTGAGAAAATGCCAGTCGTACGCACTCGGAGATGAACGCACCGTTTCCGAGGTCGAATATTCTAGCCTCCGGGCCCCAATTTGCTACCCTCTTGCTGTATATTACATAGCAACGATACAGTTCGCACGGACCGAGGAGATACGTTGGCACCGAAGCGCCTTTGTGCGCAGGATCTCTCGGGAGGACCATCACGACATTGTAATCCCTCAATTCCTGCACGACCTTGTAGACCGTCATTGACGAAAAAGGCGGAGGCAGGGTGCACCCTATATTGCCCATGTGGAAATCTGCTCGGCATCATATTCAGAAGACGTATGTGCGATGAGTATGAGCGTAGAGGAGTACCGCCGTGTATGAAGCCAGACCGATGTAAGTGAGCAAGTCCTCGCGCAAGGCCCTTGACGAGGTCCTTCTTCGTATCGGCGGAGAAGTGCGAAAGGCGAACCATCATGGGAAGGATGACGTTGGTAATATGGACGTGGTGTGTCCCATTCGGGCCGCGGATCGTGAAGCTGTCGAGGAGGGGCAATACGTACTCAGACCACTGATCGTCTGGGCTCGCCATACTGGCTCTGAGAGCACGCGCCTCACGCTCTGCAGCATTGGAGCAATGTGCGGAGTAGATCTTGAGGGACACCAGACGCCTGACGGACTTGAGCTGAGCTGTACCCGAGCCGTAGGACGCACGATCAGGACACTTACTCGGATACATCTAACGCGTCAGCAATCCACACCGTTCCCTCTCCCCCATGGCCCAGTTTGTGCAGTATGCGATAGCCGGTGGGCGCGTCCACAGGGCGATTTGGGCAGCTCGAGGGAGACGGACGGATGATGTCTCCAGGCACGACAGGATGAAGGTACCCAGGCCGGTAGAGATCCAGCGACTCCATCGGATCATCCTCTAATAGATCGTGGATGTAGGCGACCAACTCTTCTTCTTGCTCTGGCGCTGTCTCCCCTACGACGGCGGCCCGTTGAGACGACATTGTGGGGGTATTCGCAGACATCGTGATAGCTTTCGCAAATATCGTGGCGTTCGCAGACTTTAGGATGACTTTCGCAGTCAGAAGGGCACGGTCAAGTGCAGAGGAGGAGGAGACTTGAGGTTAAATGGCCCACCGCGTTTGCTCGGCTTCTAAATTTCAGGCTCCGCTGTGGCTGGAGTGATCCGGCGCCTGTCTGAACGTCGAGTGGTACGCATCTGTAAAATCTTGTCCATCGCCGACTTGGGAGCCTGGCCTGGCCTGCTTTCGAAACGTTGTCTATGCGCCCAAAGACCGGGCGGGCTTGAAGAACACAGTAGTGGGAAGGTGAGAAAGAAAGGGCCATGGTCATGGTCGCACTACCTCGACTCTGAATCCGATCTGTCTGCGCCCTCGACCTCCATGCGCACTGTACAGCCAGACGAAAAGCCCACGCACCTCTCTCCAGATCCTTCCTATCCAGCCCCTCCGTCCTGCCCATATCAAACCTCCGCCCAAGCAGCACCTCCTTCCACACAACGGTCCACCGGCTGCATATGCACGCTCTTCACGTCCCCCGCGCCCACTGCCCTTCCTCCGCCTCCGCAGCGAGTCGCGATGGGCCCCCTCGAGTACCTCCCGCACCTACCCGTCCTCACCTCCACCTTCAGGCCCCTCCTGCACTAACGCAAAGCTGTTGAAGCCGACTGCGCGCACGCCGCCGACGCCATCCAGTCTGGAAGTGGATGATACATATCCGCACCCGCACGCGGCAGGCAGGCTGCAGGCGAAGACATACGATCACCCTGGACCCAGCCCCGATTTCGAGTCTTGACAAGACGCCTCGCGCGCACTGCGGCGGAGACTCCCGAGGAGACGCGGACGCGGTACTGGCTCGGGCGGGAGGCTGGACAGTGGACGACACTCAGGAGCTGGACGGGGATGGTTCGGAATCTGATCTGGACTCTGGAGAGGTACGTACGTACGTCTACGTCTGCAGCGGTTGGCCCTGGGTTGTGGAGGCCGAGAAGGAGAAGGAGAGGAGCTGACGCTTGATGAATACTAGTGCTGCGCATGGAGGTGAGTCGCGAGTGCGAGCGAGCCAAACTGGTGGAGGTGCCACTGACAGTGCTGGCCACCGCGCTCGTCCTGTGCACGGGAGCGGGAGTTACAACCTCGACGGCTCACCATCGCGCATACTGCAGTATACCGGGGCTCGCTGTCTGTCTCGCTCTGAGTCTCCGAGTCTCCACCCCGCGCGCCATGGCCCATCGTACACCATACACCATGATCTCGATTCTTGCCGTCTGACTCTCGGATCCGCGCCTGCGTCCTCGGAGACACGCACGTCGTGCGTGCCTTTCCCGCTGTGTGGTCGGCCTTTTATGATGGCGCCGCTCCCCCGAACCTCATCCTGGACAGCTCCGAAGTTTGAACAGGCGCAGTCGCAGTGAGCGGGGAATCAGATCCAAGGTGATTTCCCTTCACTCTTCTTTCTGATCCTGTCCGTGCCCTGACCATTGATTGGACCTTGTGACGCTCGCAGACAGGTCCCACCAGTAGACCCTGCTCTCGCGATGCTCGCAGTACACTGCACAAGTCAGGGGCAGGGGCAGGGGCAGGACGTACGTATGTACATCCTCGAAGACAGCTCGAAGTTCCAAGATCCATTGTGCCGGCGTTGAGCGTTGTACGTTGTACGTTGGCACCTGGTCACTCCCGTCTCCGCCGCCGCCGTCTGTCGCTTGTGAGCTGTTTCGCTACCCACCACGAGACCTCTCTGGAGCTCTCTGCTTGCAGTCGGGAGAAGCTCAGAGTATGCTCTTCGGATCGTCAATATCAGGACAGTTCAGCCAATTCACAGTGCTCTCAGGGAAATCGCGTCTCGCTCTCTTGACGAAAGGGCATACGAGACTCCTCCATCCTGGTCCCTCGGCTCTATCCAACTTTCGTCGGATGCTATCACGGCCGCCGGATCTCGCGTACAGAGTTGGGAGCGGGATGTCGTAAGATGCCCAATCCCGCTGCGATCTGTTTCGAGAAGTGAGTTTGAGAGTTTTGGCTCAAGGTCACCGTGTCCTGTCCTGTCCTGTTGACTTGAAGCGTCGTCCACGCAGCTGCTTCTAGGTCGCGGCCTTGAAAGACATCAAGGTCTGGACGTCAGGAAAACGAGTTTGTTGGAACTTGGGACCTGCCTTCTGTACGCATATGACGACGGTGACGGTGATTCTGAAGAGAGTTGGACGTCTCAAGCAAGCTTCAAGCTTCAAGCTTCACGGCTGGGCGCACGTTCGCGGCGCTCGGTACTCCTGCCTAGGCCTGGCAAGCTAGCGTCGCACGTCGGAAGACTTATCGTTCTGAGCTCTCAAGATCTCAAGCCGTACAGTGGAGGTACGTCCCCTCTCTCCATACGCCGGATGCACTGTTCCCCTTCACTCCTCCGGATAGCACGTCCCATGGTCTGCATCCCTAGTATCAATAGCTGGAGTCTCGAGTATTGCTCGGCTCGAGCTCCTCCTTTTTCTCTGCGTATGTACAAGTCGGGATAGACTCGAAGAGCCGATCAAACACTGCCAGTGTGGCTGGGCGAAGAGGCCTTCAGAATCGAGATTGACCATTGCGAACGGATGGCAGCGGATTGCCCTGCACACGTTGAGATGTGGTATGGTGGTAGAGCGAGCACACATACCGTTCATGGGCTGCTGCGACGTCGTGGGTACTTAAAATGTGAGCGATGATATGCGCGCAATATGATTTTGAAAGTGGAACGTGTGCGCTCATGAGGGATCATTCGTTCCCTTGGTGATGTTCCGGGCGGGCGAACGGTCGATGGTTTCGCGGACTGCTTGCTAAATGAGTAGTCACAACGGAATATCTTTCGGCGCACCCACTCCGACCTCTGAATCCTGAGTAACTATCCATGTCTCATAGCTATTAGCAGCCCCGTAGACTCGCTAAGAGAACCGGGACCTCGTACGCGTATCAACGTTCTGGGAGCAAAATGCTTGTATCTTCGTGAGCTCGGAGCACAGCCTCGCCGGGCTCGAAATCAATGTTTGTCAGATGTAGATCGCTCTGCTTCGTTCCCTTCAGCCTACGCCGGGTTCGCGCCGGCTACTGCGGTGCAGTGTATTTAGCCGGATGAATGCCCTCACTCGTATTTAACGAGTGTTCAGGTGGACACGTAGACATCTAGGCCTTCTCCTACCACATCTCTGCGTCGGCTGCGCGCTGCCGATCACCATGCACAGTCAAGGAGCTCACGTCTCTCCCCCCGATCTTTGTCCCCTATCCGTATCTGCATCCGAGAGGGTGGGTTCCTATGTATGGCTGGAGCGCTTCCGAACCACGATGATGCCGCATATAATGGCCTAGGAGAGCGCCGCTGGGCCCCCAAGCCCCAATAACGACATCTATCGCTCAATCATCCTAGGATCGATGACCTCCCCCATCCCCAGCCCTCCTGGCGTGCCGTTCCTCGGCCATGTCAATACGATTGATAGGGATCTACCCGTCAAATCCATAGACCTACTCGCCCAGCAGTATGGCGAGATATACCAGCTCTCTGCCTTCGGTGGGTCACCCTTCTAGCAGCTTTACACGTCTCGCACTCAACGTCGAATAATCTATTATCGCAGGCCAGAAGAGGATCGTCGTCTCCTCTCGCGATCTAGTCAACGAAGTCTCCGACGAGAAGCGTTTTAGGAAGAAGGTTAGTGGGGGCTTGAAGGAAGTCCGCAACGCTGCCGGAGATGGTCTTTTCACGGTGCGTGTGCTGTCGTCGCCAACGCAATATCACGCCTCTCACAGTTGACATAGGCTTTCGGACCAGAGGAGCAGAATTGGGGGATCGCGCGTATGTCCGGGAACTTACTGCACCTCTGCCCGTTGTCTAACGTATGCCCCAGATCGCCTGCTCATGCCCTGTTTTGGGACTGTGAACATATTAAATATGTACGACGATATGATGGACGTAACTTCCCAGCTCGTCCTCAAATGGGAGCGGTGCGTAATCCTTGCCGCACCGATCGTCTCGGGCTGACGTCCCCTCTCTTCTAGCTTCGGGGCGCGCGAGATGATTGATCCCGCTGCAGACTTCACTCGACTGACGCTAGATGCTATCTGCTTGTGCGCGATGTCATATCGGTACGCAACGTTGACACCTCTGCTTTCCGTCGCTTTTGTGCTAATGTCAACTCACGTGATGTAGCCTCAACTCGTTCTACCGGGTAGGGTATATTCAAGCTGCACCTCGTTCGTTCTGCAGTCTGAGCTGGCGGAATGGTTCATGCAGGAGGAACCGCACCCGTTTGCCACTGCGATGACGGACTTCCTCATTGAGAGCGGCCGTCGTTCCAGACGCCTGACCCTCGTTCAGGCCATCATGTCAGGCACGAACGCTAAGTATGAAGAGGACCAGCGCATCATGGGCGAGCTTGTCAGCGATAGTGAGTCCAGTTGTTTGAAGGGACGTGTCTGTGAGATAATTACTCACTGTCCTCGCTCACAGTTCTGGAAGACCATCGTGCTAACCCGCCAGCGAAGCCTGACCTTGTCCAAGTCATGCTGACCGGCCGTGACAAGGAAACGGGTTTAGGGCTTTCGGATGCGAGTATCAAACACAATGTGAGACCAATTGGTCCGAAGCTATAAGCCCCGTACTGACCATGACTCTCAAGCTCCTGACCTTCCTCATCGCCGGTGAGTTGAAACGTCGGCACGTACTAGGCTCATAAATCGTCTAACATCCTGCACAGGTCATGAGACCACTTCAGGTCAGCATCTCAAAAATGTGCTATGATTGCAAGAGAGTGCTTGGCTGAACTCTTCTTCTTAGGCATGCTCACGTTCACGATCTACTTCCTCTTGAAGAACCCCGAGGCGTTGCGCAAGTTGCGCGAGGAGGTCGACACGAAGCTTGGCGACCGCCCTATGGGTGTTCAAGATGTCAACAAATTTCCTTACCTCCTTGGCAAGTGTTGTCATTGGAATTCCTCGGGATCGTGCTCTTACTTCTAGTTCTGCTTACAGCTGTCATGCGGGAGAGTCTGCGCCTTGGTCCCACCGCTCCCGGCCGGGTTGTCACGCCTATCGAAGACACCGTGCTCGCTGGGAAGTACGCGGTCGAGAAGGGTGTACCTATTATTATCGGCATATACACCTCTCACAGGGACCCGAAAGTTTGGGGTGAAGATGTATGTGGATTCATTTCTGGCACGGTCTCGGAATGGCTGACAATCCATTGGATGGCAAGGCCGACAAGTTTCGTCCGGAACGCATGTTGGACGGCAAGTTCGAGGCTCTTCCTGTGAGTACCTCAAGTTCTATTGTTCACCTCCAGAGCTTGAACGTTTGCGTCCAGCCAAATGCTTGGCAGCCGTTCGGATACGGTTCGCGAGGTTGCATCGTAAGTCTACGCATTGCCTCCGAGTATGCGGGCCATGTTGAGTAGAGTACATCCACATCTACTGCAGGGACGCCCATTCGCCTGGCAAGAAGCTCAGATCGCGCTCGTCACCATCATGCAGCGCTTCGATCTTGTCATGCACGACCCGACGTACGAGCTTGAGCTCAAGCAGACACTGACGATCAAGCCGCACAACTTCTACATCCATGCCCTGCCGCGCAAGAACATACCTCGTCTGCTCGCCATTCCCTCGTCAACACTTCTCACTGCAGATTCCGCTCATGAGCGAACCTCCAGCGGCGTCACAATCTCAGGTGATGCCTCCAGCCTGCACCCCCTATATGTCTTGTATGGCTCGAACACGGGCACCTCGGAGGCGTTTGCTCAGCGCTTGGCTTCTGCAGCAGCCTCCCATGGTACGCTACTGTCTAAATCGCCTTAAGTATCAAGAGCTAACTGGCACGTAGGTTTCCATGCCTCTCTCGGTACCTTGGACTCCGCCACTTCTCACCTACCCAAGGACGGCCCGGTCTTGATCGTCACCGCCTCCTTTGAGGGCCAGCCTTCCGACAACGCGAAGCACTTCGTCGAATGGCTTGAGAACGTCAAGGACGACGCCTGTACGGGTATCAAGTACGCCGTTTTCGGTTGCGGGAACAAGGACTGGGTCAACACGTACCAGCGTATTCCGATGCTCATCGACCGCCTGCTCGACGAGCACGACGCTACACGTCTTGTCGATCGTGGCGAGGGCGATGCTGCTGCGGCCGAGTTCTTTGAAACCTTTGATAGATGGGAGAAGACGGTCTGGGAGAAGCTCGGACTGGTAAGTGCCATGTGTCATAAGGGGTGTATCTGGATAACACCGCCATGCAGGAGTTCGGAGCTCCTACCAAAGTCGGCACAGATGGCTTCGAGATCAAAACCGTCTCCGCTGGCACCGAGCGTTCCGAGATCTTGCGTCAGAAGGGCACTGCGCTTGGCACGGTGGTCGAAAACAAGATTTTGACGGCTCCTGGAGCTCCCGTCAAGCGTCACATCGGTAAGTCATAGCTGTTGTTCCCCCAGCGGCTCAAAGATATTGAGTAATGAGACAGAGTTTGATCTTCCGGAGGGCATGACCTACAGAACCGGGGACTACCTTGCTATGTGAGCATCCCTCCCCGATGGATGGGATAGTGCCTTCCGTTACTGAGCTGTCGTGACAGTCTGCCTGTCAATCCCGACCGAGTGGTTCGCAGGGCCATCGTGCGACTTGGACTCTCGGCTGAACAAGAGGTGGGCCTGCTCAGTCCCCATATGACACGGCACTGACTACTTCCAACACTACGTAGATTGAGATCAACTCCGTAGGTCCGACCTCCCTGCCAATCAAGAAGCCGATTAGCATCTACCATCTGCTCAGCGGTTATGTTGAGTTGCAACAACCTGCGACCACCCGGGATCTCGACATTCTCCTCTCGGCCAAGAACTCCCCGACCTCAACTCAAGCTTTGCAGGACCTGTCGTCTAACTACTCTGAGAAGGTCTTCAAGAAGCGCCTCAGCGTCCTCGACATCCTCGAGGAGAACAAGGACATCGAAGTGTCCCTGTCGACCATGTTGAAGATGCTGCCCTCTATGCGCATTCGCCAGTACTCCATCTCGTCGTCTCCGCTGTGGAACGCTGAGCGCGTCTCGCTCACGCTCAGCATCGTCGACGCTCCTGCGCTCTCCGGGCGGGCTGAACCCTTCCTTGGTGTCGCGTCCACATTCCTTGCGGGCCTCCGCCCCGGTGACAAGGTGCAACTTGCCGTGCGCGCTTCGAACGCGGCCTTCCACCCACCGAGCGACTTGTCCATCCCGCTCGTCATGATCTGCGCTGGGTCTGGCCTTGCCCCAATGCGCGGCTTCCTGCAGGAGCGGGCGATGCAGAAGCTCGCTGGCCGCGATGTTGCGAAGAGCCTGCTGTTCTTCGGGTGCCGCTCGCCACAGGAAGACTTCCTGTATGGCGATAGCGATCTCAAGGAGTGGCACGAACTTGGCATCGTCGACATCAGGCCGGCGTTCTCCCGTTCCCCCACGGACTCGGAGAACTGCCGCTACGTCCAAGAGTGGGTAAACATGCCTCTGCTAAGCAGACTAACAGCTAACCATTGCTGTCAGCCGCATCCGTAAAGACAAAGACCTTGTCGCCACGGCTTTTGACGAAGGTGCCAAGGTCAGTGCCCTTAGCGCAGTCGATGATGAGCATTACTGATTCGTCTACAGTTCTACGTCTGTGGTGCCGGTAAGATTGCTGCAGGCGTGAAGCAAGCTATCGTCGACTATATCAAACAGCGGAAGATGACCGACGAAGCTGCCGCTGTAGCGGTCTTTGACCAGCTCATGGAGGGTCGCTACGCCACTGACATCTTCGAGTGAACGGACCGGACTAGCGACGCCTACGAACCCTGTTGTTGGAGTGCTGATACCTTCGTGTTACAAAGATATGAATGCATTTGAGCTACGCACCTGCGAAAAGTACAACCTACGACCGGAAGGAATCGCTTTTTCTAGGGACATTGTGCGGAGCATGCCGATGTGGTTCCACCGTGAAATTGATGAGCCTAAAGCGAGGAAGCTGGCGAGAGTATCAAAGGTGGTTACGTGCCTGCGCGAGAAACACTTACTCAGAACGGTTGGAGACTTTGAGAATTTTGTGTCAAACTTCAACGCTCCCGGACACCTAGAAAGGGCGTCATGTAAATGTGGCGGGTGCGGGTGGGCAAAGCAAAGTGCTGGGTGTACACACCCGGATGCATGTGCCAAGCGAGCTAGGGCCTTCCTGGACCTCCTGCCGCCGAAATGGGACCCCCGCGGTCTGCATCCTGCCGACTATGAAGAGCGTGACCATCAGATCTTGGAAGCAGCGAGAACGAACCTAGGAGACGATCTGATCCTGTTCGATCGAAGAGTAACGGTCAAGGGGACGGTAGCAGATGCTTACCGGGTTTTCACTGAAGGAGAAGTATGCAATGACTTACCAGACGTACGTATAGAATTGTCTGACATTGAGGCGGTCACTGTCGCGACCGACGGGTCATGTTTGAACAATGGGCAAGCTGATGCGAAGGCAGGAGCTGGGGTCTTCTTCGGGATTGACCACCCACGGAATAGATCTGTAAGACTCTCTCCGTACCTGGCGCAGTCAAATCAAACCGGGGAGGCGGTTGCGACACTGCTGGCAACCACATTAGCCGAGCCAAATGTGCAGGTCATAGAAGAAACGGACTCACAGACCGTGATGAATTCTGTCACACGGTGGCGAATGAAACATGAAGACTCTGGCTTTGTGTTCCAAGCGAATGCGCAGCTTACAAGAGCGGTCATTGCTGCGATGCAATCTCGAAAAGCGGGGACGTACCTGAGATGGGTAAAGGGGCACAACGGGCACCCAGGAAACGAGATGGCAGATGAATTGGCCGGTGCAGGTGCAGCGAAGGAAGCTGCAGACGAAGTCGACACCTCTGTTCCACCACAATTGCGGATATCAGGCTGTAAGTTAAGCACACTAACGCAAAAAACTGCGTACCGGGCGATACGGATTCGAAAAGAGAGAAACCTGAAACCTCGTAAGCGAACAAAAGTGAACACTCACAAGACGTTGCAGGAGATCCAAGCGGCCTTCGGGGTATCTCTGGCGGAGGCGCAACTGTGGAAATCATTGCGCTCTAAGAATGTCTCACGAGAATGTCGACAATTCATGTGGATGACCCTCCATGATGGGTATATGGTGGGCGACAAATGGTTGAGGCCAAAGATGTCGGATGAGCTAAGAGCGCGCGCACCTTGTGAGCGTTGTGGTGTCACGGAAACCATGGAACATATTCTTTTTGACTGTGTAGCGGTAGGGCGCGGTACAGTATGGGAGCTAGCTGAAGAAACATGGAGCCTAACCGGACTACCGTGGAGAGAACCGAAATGGGGAACAGCGCTTGGAGCGGCGTGCGCGGTCTTCGAGAATGACGATGGCGTGCGCAAAGGAGCTGCGGAAGCGCTGTGGACCATCCTAATGACGGAATCCCTATATATGATCTGGAAATTGCGGTGTGAACGAGTCATACAGAATGAGAAGCGTGAGTTCACCATACCGGAGGTGGCTAAGAGGTGGTATGCGGCGTTGGACAGGCGCGTCGACCTCGATAGACGATCCTGTGCGGGGTACTGGGGGAAATGTGCGCTGAAGGCAGGCACAATCGCTTGCATCTGGGAACCTGTCCTGCAAGCACGCGGTGAGCTTCCGCGAAACTGGGTTACCGACAGCGGGGTTTTAGTGGGTATTAAGAGGGGAAGATGACAGGGGCGCCTCCGGGCGTACCTGGATGACTTGACCTCTCTTCGAGTCCCACACTTGATTGTGCGTAAATGCATTTCCTCGCGGCGGGAGGCCTCCGGCCTCTTCTCGGAATGTTCTACAACTCTAGGATCGACACAGTCGACCAACTACCAGCGTGCCCGGCCGACACTCGTCGACCTGAGTAGTTTGATGTGCCTTCGGGACGAAAACAACTCAGGGCAATGCGCTCCGCCAAAAAAAAAAAAAAAAAAAATGCATTTGAGCTCTCACAGCTCTGACCTCTACTGCAGTCGAGATCTACAGTATTATTCAGTACTGATAGACGGTAAGACGACAGACCAAAATGCGTATCATATGAGTACATAGAGGAAACATCACGACAATCAATATGCCGCCGTCCCTTTCACTCTTGGGCCTGTTCCGGGATCCATGTCGCTAGGAACGGGGGACACCCTCAACCACCATGGACCGTGCCTGCGACACTCTGTCTACCGGTTTGCAAGCCAAGAAGAAGGATCCTCAATACTCCTGCGCGTGTGTCTTCCCAGTCGACGGTGTCCAGCTGGAGGTTCGGGAACAAGCGATCGAGCGCGACGGCAAGCTCGTATAGACCGTCGTCTGGCTCGAAGTCGGGTACTGTGATGAGTTTAACGTGGGCCGCAACAGGAAGATCCAGAAGAGGCGGGATGGAGCAGGACTGGCATGAAATCGCCGGCAGTGCGAGCTGCGCTAGACGAGGGTGATTCGTTGCGAATGCTGCGATGGTCGAGACCTTCGGGGCCGTCATTACTATCTCCGTTGGAATTAGATCGCGGATCTTCTGACCATATGTGAACATGAAAGCGGTGAGGCCCGGCCAGGTTGCTTTGAAAGCCTGCAGGTGCTCATCCTTGACGTACGCGTACAGGTTGTAGAAGTGGAATGACAACCGGCGGATATTCGCAGGTAGCGACCCAAGATTGTCGAAAAATGCGGGGCTGTGGGTCCATTCAGCGTTGTGAATTCTGGGGAGATGTGTGTTGTGGAAGACAACGCGAAAACAACGCATGGATGGAGGAAGGATAGCATAAATGAAAGAGAGGTCATCGACTCTTCTGTCGCCTTGCTCATCTTGAGATTCATACCTCATCTCCATGTCCAAGGACTCCAACGAGGGCGGGGCGGAAATGATTAACAGGGAGCGAATTTTGTCACTTGATCCTGAAAGATGGAGTTCTCTCAACTGAAGAAACCCTTCTCCCATTGCCTCGTTGTCAAGGGAGTAGGTCTCTCCTGTCAGATGCATGCTGAGGGAGCGCAGATGCTTGAAGCCCATAAGCGACTGGATGATGGAGCGTGTCGGACGGGAAGGGGGTTCCACCGTGAGTCTATGGAGGGAGGATAGCTTCCAGAATTCAAGCCCCAAGATATCATCACCACGGATAGTGAGTGACTCGAGTTGTGAGACGATAGAGGCGACCTCTAGGATGAACATGGTGACCTGCTCCTGGGGGAGGATGCGCGTGGTATACACGCTCATGTCGAGGCCGACGTGGCGAAGACATGGTGACAGAAACAGCGAAAACTGTGTGATGCTCGTGATCGGGCTGCTGAAACGGAGATTGATAAGTCGCTCGATTCGGGGGAAGAGTGGGCCGTTCAGCGGATGTCGTGCAAGGGTGCACCAGGTGGAGTCCTCGACCCGGTTAAGGCCTTGGGAGGCGTTGCCTGAGACTTGTAGCTCACGCACGCGAGCGGCAAATCTGTGAAAATATGCCCACTCGCCTTCCGTGATCGGTTTCGAAAACATCTAGTTGTAACGGCTAGTATGAGCATGGTGATATCGCGTAGCACTGTATACTCACAAAAACGTTGGTATCATAGCGACCACCAGTCAGGAGAAAAGAAGGGAAGAGGAGCAAAAGATACACGACATCGTCGACCGATTCCCATAGAACGTTAAGGGCGGGGTCAGTGAGCGCACGACAGGTGCGAGCAGCACAAGCGAGAGCCTTCTGGGAAATACGACGCTGTCGGAGAGCACTGGGTGGAACTTTGTTATCGGAGTCCGGAATCCGACAGGGAGTGAGATGACGGAAGATGGACTCGGTGATATCGCGGCAGAGCAAGGCTCTAGTGGTCGTCGACATTTTCTCGTTGATATGGTGGACAACAAGAAAGAAAGGAGCAGCCGGGCCCACAGGGGTTGAAATGTTCGAGCGCTATGAGTCCGCCTTGGCACGTGTCCGCCGACGGTCGAAACTGCGGAATCATCGAGCCTGGATCTGAACGTCCTGCGCATCTTCTAGACAGAAGAAATCAATCTCCATCGTCCGTTTCCCAGGACATATGTTCCCGACAACACGTTGCCATGCTCCCTACAGCTCAAGAAGTTCCTCGAGCGCGTTGTGGTCAGCACACTGTGTAGAGGGGCGAGCCGTTCTTCAGCGATGGGATCTCGAAATACACAAGTGAATGGCAGGCAGACCTACGGAGAAGAGAGATGTTGGAGCCCGTTCAGCTCAGGTGCCAGGTACTACAACTGAGGATGGTTAGACAGCCCGAGGCTCAATGAGAATCCATGTGAAGGATGTGTGAACGACGAAGTTGTTCAGGTACCAGTCGAGAGGGATAGGGGCACAGTGATACATGTGGACGAGGCAGCCATTATTTCACATGTTTCTCAGTGGGTGTTATACGCATGTGACTTATAGGTAGCTGGAGGGAGGTGCAGAGTTCTGTGTGGGCGAGAGGGAACGCGCTTCGTCAGGCGCTCTGGACGAATATCCCGCAAGGTTGATCAAGGACAGAATTGACGCAATTGACTCCTAACAACTCTACAGCGGATGCTTCGCAAGAAAAACATCCACGATCAGACATCGCAGCCCTGCGCGCGCAGAGATCCGGCGAGAGCAGCGCAGTCAGGCATGGCCTGTCATCCTTCAGAGGTTGGGGCTAAAGAACACTAGTCAGACAGATGATTCAAGATGTCTGTCGCAGGAGACGACTTACACGGGAGCGACAACGGTCGCCGGACCGGGGTCAGTAGGGAACGAAGGGAACGGAGTCTCAGCGCACTAGAGGAGCAATATGGATCAACAACTACACGAAAATCGATATCTGGTACGGCACTCACCGCCTGCTCGATGTCAGCGTGGGTCTTGCCGGCCGGGAAGTGGGGGCGGACGCTGGCGGGCAGAGGCGGCGGCTGGGGAATGACCTCCGAGCAGTCGATCAGGGTATTGGTGTCGACACCAAGGACCGCGAGACGGTTGAACACGTCCGGGAACGTCTCCTCGAACTTCTCCTGGTCGTTCGTGAACGACTGCCACTCGCACGCCGTGCGCGAGTCGCGGGCGAGCAGGTGGTCGGACTGCAGACGCATCTCACCGCGGAGAGGGGACGTCACCTCGCCATGGACGCCGCTCTGGCCAGGGAAGGTCTGGCCGCGGAGCTGGGTCTCGATGAAGAACTGGGTGTCGAAGATGCCGGGGGTCGAGTCGAAGGGCGTGCGCGGGATGGTCGGGTCCACCCGGTCAGCCGCACCGATGGTGTGCGCGGAGAGCAGCCAGACGACCTCGAAGTCCTGGAAGCCGACGTCGAGCATGCGCGCGAGGATATCATCGATGGTGTCTGAAGATGGTCCAGTCAGTACTCGGCGCTGGTGAGAGTACCGCAAGACTCACCGAAGGGCTCGGGGACGAGGCCGTCGGGGGCAGCCCGGGTAGCGTCCTTGCGACCGAGGAGGAAGTCGACGCGAGGAGCACCGGGGCACACTGTCAAGGCGAGCGCGCCCGCGAACTGGATGCTGTAGGTGGACATGAGCATCGGTGCAAGCACTCGTTCAGCGGAGAACCTACAAGTCAGCAGCAGAGATGTTGTGCTTTGCTATCATAGGCTTCTGCAGCGCGACGATCTCATCAGTCCCGAGGTTCGCGTGGAAGTTCGTCTCAGTCTCGGAGAAGAGGACGATCGACCCGTCTGCGCCTCCGCCGGCGAACTGGCCACGAGCCGCCGCTGAAGGGGAGAACGCGACGGCATCGTGGAAGGTGAGACGGAGGGACTCGTGGGCCTCCTCAGCGCACTGGTTGTGGAAGAGGTTGGTGACAATGTCGTCCCGGATGGGGAAGAGGGCGCAGCACGCGGCGTTGGTAGCGGTGTTCTTGCCGTCCGGGCATGCGACGCGGCGCGTGAGTGCAGCTGCAAAACGAATGCTCGTCAGCATTTGGAGAGGTCAACAATCGAGAGCGGAAGCGTACCGTTCGCGCCCTGAAGAGCAGCGACGATGGAGACGATGGAGAGCAGGGCTTTGAAGGCCATTGCGAGGTTGCGCTGGATAGGAGAGGACAGAAAGCTCGGTGCTCTGAAGTCGTAGAGCACTGAACCGCTATCTTTTATACCTCCATCGCAGCCTCAATGCATACTCCAAAGACCACCCATCGTACTTCTCCGCACGACAACAAGTTCGGGCGTTGTGGCGTGTGTGGTCGGGAGCCAGTCCGAGCCACCCAATAGCGATTCGTCCATTGCGTTATTTTCGGTACCGTGCGCACGAAGCGACCGACGCAACGGCGGGCGATTAGATCCTGTAAGTCGGTGTGTCGCTCTATACGAGCATTGCGGCCAATGAGCATCTGCACTCGAGGGTTGTCGGGATGTTTTGATCGCTCATCCCCCTGAGCCGTGAGGTCGCGCAACAAGAACTGTACTATCATCTGCGAAAATGCGAGGAGAACAAAGGCCGACTCAGGTCAGGAGAACTGCTTGCCATCAGGTACGACGGGAGACGTACCTCAAACAACTACACGACAAGGGATGCCAAGCCGTACTTTAATAGAGTTTGTACGGAGCCGCTTGTGTGTACGGTGCCCGTAGATCGCGGGCTCGAACATGGGGAAGAACCATGTCCGTGGACTACAGTCGGCATGGCTGGAGGGGGGCACTCAGTTTCACAGCAGGGCGTAGACGTGGAAGCAGCATACCGAACAACTGGTTTGGTATCCGGACATTGAGTCTGTCGGCGTAGAATGAGTATTGCATTCAACAGGGCCTTGGTAATTGCACTGTAAGAGTCAGCACTGAAGCCTGGAATAGGAACGCCATTCACAAAACTCGCCTGGCGAACTATGATACTACATCGATGCCACATCGCATAACTTGTCAGTATACCTTGGCCAAGAGTTCGGTAGCTTTGCTGAGTTGAGTTGCTCGGTCGCAGTACTTCCAGCGGCTCCGTAAGTGAAACGAGGGTCGCACGCCTGTCCACAAGGCTTGGCCAACGTTTCCTAGACCTGACTTGAGGAAGCTTTACATTAGTCCTCTTACGACTACCACGAGGCTTGCTTCAGAAGCAATCGAGGATGCGTCGCCCTTGCTCTCTTTGCGTCCGGCATGCAAATATCAGATACAAAATTATGCGGCGCATCGTCACCTGCAGGCTGTCCTCGTCAGTGACATCGTGCGAGATGTATCATACGGACAGTGCTCACCATCGGGGAAGAGACGAGGAAAACTTCTATCGCGTGCGCAAAGACTTGTCCTCGGCGTGCGATACAGACAGGGATAACCTCCGGACAACCCGGACCTAGTGTATAGCGCACAAACAAGTACATTTCGCCTCGATTCCTCCGGGTGGGAACGCTCACAAGCTGAGGCAAGTCTCTACGATGGACAAACACTAGGGGTCACGAGACTCACAGGGAGAACTGCAAGGGAGCGTTAGACGTCTGCACCTCGACCCTACCAACCCTCTGCACCCGTCCGGCACCCACGCCCCACGAAACACTCCCCGTTATCGCGCCCGAGCCGACGCCGTGCTTCGTAACTGTCCGCGCACGTCCAGCACCAGCAGGGTCCTGGACCCGGCCCTCTGTCATGGTGGGAGGCATGAAGAAGGACGAACGGAGCTCGAACTGGCCCTCGAAGGCCGGGTGCATCTTGACACTGGCGGGCCCGTTCGCTGTCTGCAGAGAAGCGACCAGCCGCGAGTTCGCCGGCTGCTCGACGAACGCGACAGTGAGGGGGCTGTTTGAGGTATGCGCGACGACGTCGAAGGAGCCATCGGTGTCGGTGGGAGAAGCACCGGAGGCGAGACCGATGTTTGCCTGGATCGGGCTGCGTTGCAGAGGGTGAGTATGGTGGGTACGAAGTCGACCAAACGATGAGAACTCACCCATTGCTCGTCTGTATGGCCATCTGGGGTACCACACTCTCGTCTCCGCCAGTCAAAACGGCATCCACTTTGACTGGTGCGTTGGACGTGTCGATCTGCAGCAACTCGCACGTCTTGAACGTCCCCCGTACCTGGCCGTTTGAGGTCGAGAGCGAGACGGCCCTTGCTACCAAAAACTGCGCGCGAGTCAGTCTCGTCAGGAACACTCGCACTCCTACTCAGGTCACTCACCTCCGCCTCGATGGGGCAATTAGTGGTCCTAAGGGCGACTCTGTCGAACTGCACGGAGTCCCCGAACCGATGGAGGTGGTGAGAGAATAATGGCAGGCTTGTCTTGAGTACGTTCATTCGAAGGATGGGCACGCCGTTTGGAGCCGAGGCTGGCAGTCGGACGTGGATGTGGAATTGGATCGTCTGATAGATGCCCGAGGGATCATGCTCGTGTCCGGTGCGTCTCTGCGGCGGTCACATCAGTCAACATTGATAACAACCCACAAGCTCGTAATGCACGTACAGAGATCTTAACCCCATGTTTGTTGTCTTCGGAATGGAGGTGATGCACCTTGACTTCCTGGATGGCCTGCTCGCGGCGATAATCGGCCTGTATGTCGACAACTACCTCATCGGAACCCCTTGCGCCAGTCCGCGACACTTCGAAGCGGCCGCCCATCTGAGTGCCTGCAGCGATGAAGTGGAGTTCCTGGGCGAACACAGGGAGAATAGCCGAGGTGTGAGCGTGGTACTCGTTGGCGTATCGAGCTGGTTCAATAGTCCAGTGAAGTTCGTCAGCCCGGTAAAATGGTGGGTCCATGATGTCGTAGGCTGCAGGAGGAATGATGAATACTTTCACTCAGATATGTCGTGGCATACTCACCTCATATATGCGCTGCTGCGGTACCTAGGTCGACGCGCAAGTGAGGGTTGCCTGATGGACGGTCTGGACAGACTGCGCCGCAAGCAAAGTTCGACGCAGCACCTGCCAGGTGACTTGCATTCGGTCCAGGAGTCCCGGCTTCCCTAGTGAGTACTCACCGAAAAGGAATCCATGAAGAACGGTTGCAGTCGGGGCTCGAGGCGATGAACCGGTGTTTCTTGGTGGAAGCAAGCATGGCACCAGACGAACGACTAGTACAGTCATGACGCTGGGCTGATATTGCAAGCCACGGCGTAGGGGATTCAACATGCCTACGTGCAGACGTAGAGTATTCAAAGTCCCGGCCGCCCTGCCACGCCCTAGTAGTAGCGGGCGAGACGTCAGCGCGAGCTCTGCCACACGGTGAAAGAATTGCGATTGTACGCACCTCTGCCTTTGCGAAATTGCCTTCACCCTCTACGAAAAGCCCTCTCAGAAGTCGTTCTGGCTCGCCCGTCATCGCGTGGACGAGAACTTGCTCAAATGCATCCGGCTTGTGCAAGGCTGGCACGATGAGGTGACGGTCCGTCTCGAGCATCGAGTATGTCGCCAAGTGTCGCCAAGATATGACTTGATGAAATCGTCTATGAATAAACACTGTACACGATGCTTTTCGCGGGGGAGGGTGGAGCTCGAGGCTGGAGGAAGTCATCATGCGCCGAGTCCGACGCGCACCGGCTATGTATGCATGGGCGTCTCTACGTCGAGGCCATTCCGATATAGTCGGGATATCATCCTATAGCTACGAACACCGAGCTCGAGTACATACCCGGTTTCCTGCCGGGTCCCCCCTCTTGACATGAACGTCCGCGCCGCAAAGGTGTACATTCACTGACAAAGCATTCCGAATCCTCAGACGCGCCCTGATGAACGATTGACGTAGGACATAGGAAAAGAAAGGCCTGAGCAGATCCGACATCCTGTCGGCTCATACATCTCTAGTTACTGGTATGGCCTTCTGCGTACCTCCATACTACGCCCCAGCTCAATCCTCTCTGCCCATACATCTCATCCCGAACTCTCCTGCCCTCCAAGCTCGTCTTTAAAAGTTCACTACACGCTGCACTTCAGTACGGACCGACTCGGATGCTAGCATCTCCAATCCCGTTGTATGCGCAAGCGCGACTGTCGAGCCGTACCTTGTAGATGCACTCGCGAGCCCAGCAATGAACGCCACGACTGCGACGCACGTGCCGGACACGAGGGTCGAGGTTGAAGCTTTGAAGGAGGACGCTCGAGCGGATGGCCCGAATCCTATGCTTGTTCGGACAGCGCGGTGTCAGGCGTCTCGCCCTCGGAAGCTCCAGGACAACTGTGAAGTTCAGGAATAAGGTCGACATAGGAGGACGTCGATGCGGGTCCATCGAGCGAACGCGAGGTTGATCAGAGGTGGCCTGTCGAGACGTTCTGGACTTGTCTATGGTGATCATAGGGTATAGTTGCATGAACGTCCCCTGGTGTGCTGCAGGAAAGACGCGTGAAGCCTTGGGAGAGCTATACTGACCACATCAGCGAGAGCCGATCGAGGACTAGATGGACACCTTACCGGTTACCTCCGTCAACTTCCGTACTCGAAGTCGACGTGCCGGCACTCACGCCACGACGCGCTGTAGACCCGCCGCCTTCTCTCGAGGATATCACAACGCACCGTTTTGGCGTCTTGAATGCGTGCTGAGTCTGGAGAGATTGAGGACTACGAGCTGGACATTGCGGTATCGTAGAGGAAGAGAGATATTAGTATATAAACGCCCACGCACACGCTACTTCTACCACATCGTCGGACGGATGGGAAGGGAAGCGATACGCGTACGGACTCTATGACTACAGTGATCGTGGGTGTTTTGAGAGACGAGTTGCCGAGACCGATCGAAAACAACAGTAGCTGAGAAGCTAGAAACCGGAGACAGAGACAGAGACAGAGACATAGGCATAGACAGATCCAGATCCAGCGGAAAGCGAAATCGATAGCGAAGCGAAAGCACAAGAGAGAGGGAGAGTTGCACATCGATATTCATGTACTACAAGAGCGAGGTGAATCACTAAACTCGTCGACGATACGAGAAGAGTCAGAATACGCACCTTGTTCAGTTCTGCTGGAGCCAAGCCACCGCGCTACTGATTTCCACGAACGACGCCCCCATCTCGTTGGCCCACTGTGTCATCTCCACGCACGTAGGATCCAAATTCGGCGGATGATAGGTATACATCCGATATAAGACTGCATCTGCGCTACACAGTCAGCGCCAACGCAGGACCACATACGCCAGCCGTACTGACCTCGGAGTGTGTTCTGTCTCGCAGCTGGCGGCACCACGCTTGAATCGAGCAGTCGAAAACGATACGAAGTCGCAACTACTCACCTGCCTGCGCGGCCGCCTGTGCAGCTGCCTGCTCGCGCGCAGTCTCTGTTATTCGTTCAGCCCCGCACCGACGCCAGGCCCATACCCTCCCGAAGACCCACCAATGTCCCTTCTGGCGACCTCGCTGCGCATCTTCTGGTTGAACCACCTGGAGTGGAGCTGGTATGTGTACCACTCGCACCCGCGAAGGCTCTTGATATCCTCGTAGCTGGACATCTTGTCCTCCTCCGTCGGCAGTCCGTCGCGCTCGAACAGCGCTGGGGGTACGCAGTGGGTACTCAAGGCTGCTTGTGGAAGAGAGCTTGACGCACCTTTGCGAATCCCCCTCCCTTGGAACGTCAGGCTACGGCGGGTGGACATGGGTATGTTGTGCACTTCGAAGGCGGCGTCCGCGCTGTCAGGCTAGGTATGCGACATTGGAGGTAGTCGGCGTCCTGGGTATAAGATCACGTGCTACTGGACGGAACGAGAAAGAGAGTTCAGCTTTCACATCCTCCGCGCTGGTCGCGCGACGACGACCGCAATGAGAGTACCTGGGTAAAGACGTAGAATGTTAGTGGGACTGGCTGGTATCGCTCAGCCCTGGCAAAGATGCCCGCGACGGTTGGTTGCGCCATGAATGTTCGAGATTGCATGCTTACTTGTCGTTGCTAGTGCACGATCGATGAGCACCGTGAAAGCCTGGTAACGGTACTGTGCTGTGCTGGGCATAAGATTGGGCGACAAGAGCGGGACATACTTTGGCTTGAGGCCAGGTCGCGCGCAAGCAGAATCCTCGACGACTCCTTCCGAAACGATGAGGTTGCCTCAGAACTTCGCCACCTCCCGCATGCAGGCGCAACGTCGCTACGTGCACGCGAAAATGGATGCTGAGCGCAAAAGCGCACCATCGTTGACCACTCACCAAACGCACGCTTCTGCTGTCCGGCAGACCTCAATGTCGCCTCCTACGATCATTTCAGGGCAATATATACAATAGGTGAGTCCTTCGTGTCCTTTAAATACTACTGAGAGGGTCAGAGGACGGACAACGCACAGAGCAAGCACCACTCACCTGTTCCTATGGAGAACAACGAGCTCAACGTGTCGGTGAGCTCATCAACAACAGCCTAGGTCCTGAATACTCCCATATGAATCCAATCCCATCCTGAACAGTCGGAGGACGAAGGAGCGTGGACGTTCGTTGTGAGGGCTTGCCGGAGAGTGGGTGGTGTTGGGAAACCGGAGTTCGGGCAAGATCGCGAACCAAGATGAGCCAGCAGATGCGATAAGCACAGCAAGCCAAGTTTAATCAAGGAAATGCAGGTAGGCAGTCGACGCAGCACTCGTAGAGTTGGCAGATGGAAAGCGAGGACGGCGTTGGGTCTGCAGCCTGATGCCTGAGCAACGAGCGGGTCGATGGTAGGTGGATGACCAGAACAAGAGGCGGAGTCCGGACGACGCCGCGGCCAAAGAAGGCCAAATGCGCGTAAGTCCCGCCGCCCAAACTCTACGATTGACTTGTTTCCTCCGCGCCTCCCCTCCCTGAAAACTTACCACCAACCTATCACTTCTATTGTTCTGACAGCAGTCAGTGTCTCGGGTTCCTGTGTTGCAGACGCTAAGGAGCTAATTACCAAGGGAGAACGTTTCTGGTACTTAACCAGCTCTCGGAACCCACTCCGCCAATTTGGCCCCAGCTGCATCCCGATTTGGGGGGTCTCAGTCTTGTCCTTCGACTGCCGCGGAGTGCTATTCCACCTCCTTGCGGTCGACACAACCACAAAACCACAACTAGCGCTGAGTAACAACGATCCACCACGCCCGAAGACGCCATTTTTTTTTTTGGGAATCCACGTTTATTGCCCTCGAGGGCCGAGCCCTATGGTAGGCAACAATCTACCGAGTGTCTACTGGAGGAACGCGCGTGAAGTATCCCGGGTCGTAAGAGGCCATTTGTCATCCGAGAAAGCACGGCGGCACAAATCTGGCTCTTTCCTACCACCGCAGGCGGACATGCGCTCGTGAGTCGTGAACACGACGTCGTTGCCCAGCTGTCTTCCCTCACTGTGACTCTTCCGTTCAGTATCTATTCATCTTGATATGCTGGATGCAGTGCTCACACGCTCCGCTATGTATTGACTCGGCTCTACCTCTAGTCCTCGATCAGGATGTCATGTACATATTAGTGTGCAACTTCGGAATGGAGCGTCTCTATCTCGTAAGAAAGAAATGGATGCACTCGAGGAAAATCCTGCAAAATGTATCAACCGACCAATGTCGACGCATCGCTGAGGATACAGTCGACACCCTCTTAACCCATACCGATATTGTTAGAAATTTGCCCAAACATCGGGATACAGTGACGGCAGAAAGTGATGCAGACCCCGGATATGGAAGGTAATTCCCACCACCCAAACTGCTGCTGCTTGCTCGCCGTCTGTACGGACACGGGCCTATGTCGTGCCAGCGCCAGTTTCTCATCGCCTGCAGTTTGGGTGGTGGGAAAGTACCTTCCATATTCGGGGTCTGCATCACTTTGTGCCGTCACTGTATTGGGTCCCATGGTATACGTGCAGCAATCACCTTCCCACGTGCACCACTCCTAGGTTGAAAAGTGACAATCTTGTACATAGACTCTATAGATGACGCTGAGCTGGAGAGGCGGCGGCGACGTTGCATGAGCTACGTACGAGAGGGATGAGGCGGAGTGACGGTTGCGTGAGCGGCATACCAACTTAATGAGATTACAAGTGCTGGTAACACTGATAACTGGAATATGTAATCCTTGTCAGGTAGAATCACGAGAGTCGCTCACAGAAAACTTGAAGCTTACAAAATCGACTGGCCATGGAGGCAAGGGGAGTGCCGGACTCCAGTATGTCACTAGATCCCTGGAATACTTTCCCAGCCACGACGTGCAAGTGCAGATTCTATAGGTCAGGACATGCATCAGAAATTCGTGGGGAGTCTATCATTTCCTTTGTTTTCGAGGGCGCTTGAGCCAAAAAGCCAGGAAATGAGAGACTCCCCACCAATTTCTGATGCATGTCCTGACCTATAGAATCTTTGTCCGCACGTCGTGAGCGGGTGTTCTCGCCGACATGCCCGCGCTGCCTATTGTGTTCGCTGTCCCTTTTGCTCGTCGCTGCCGGGCTCGAAGAGGGAAAGTCTACCCTTGCTGAGGTCCATACCGGAGGGCGCACGGAGCCCTCCATGATACTGCGCCCGCTCTACGGGAATATACGTCCCTGTAAACCATCTGCAAATCAACGCATCAAAGCAGTAGAAACGCACCGGAGAAGCGAAGTATCCGTGTGTCACGGTCCGAGGGGCGTCCAGCACCTGCACACGCTACATTGCAAGGAAAAAATCCGAGGAGCACATCGACTTCTTCCGGTTGACTGTTCGACTGTTGACCATCGCCAGTCTACACAGCATGAGATCAAAATTCGCACTCAGTACGGGGAACGCGACTCACCAGATGGCAGTTTACTGCACCCGCATATCAAGGAAGGTGGCATTGGGCGCTGTTGCATACGACGATCAATGGAGGCGAGTACAAAGTCGCGTTAAAGGATCACGATGGCGGGCTGCATCGGGCACACACAGCACGTCAACCTACGTCGTAAGTCAGGAACATCGCAAGGTTGAGGGATCGGAATTGCATATCCCACTGCACATCCTGTCCCACGAGCGACGTTTGGAACACCGTATCTCGTGTGCATGTCGCGTTGGCATCATGGTGGCGTTCTACATGGGAGACTCGAGAGCTCATGACTCTGGCCATGGCGGCACATGCCGCTTCGATGGCTAGCTGTGAGTCGAAGTTGGATTTTGGTTGCGAAAGACAGTGCCCAAAGAAGCGAAGAGTCATGAATGAAGAAGAGGTGGTCTCCACCGCAGTGACTGGGGATACACGTTATAAGACGTCTCGCCAGTAGGTAGGGCATCATCTTACGACAGCGGGCTACTGGGTGGCCTTCAGTACGCGTATATACTCGAAGCGAGCAGCCAGACCCACTCATTCGATATTCTCGACGCCTCCGTCCTTCATCCACCCACAACTATCCCTCCTTTCTCCTGCCAGCAAACAACCTCCGACATGTCCTCCGTGACCCACAGTCATGCCCTCTTCATCGGCATCTTCCCCTTCGCAGACGAGGATGCTATCCCACAGAGCCCCCTGGAGCACGATATCGCCTCAACCATGATGCGAGAGAGTGCTTGCGTGACAGACACGCACGCACGCACCGGAGACCACTTCCATCATCATCACCGCGAAGGGCAGGGAGGTCGCGTAGTCCACAGCTCCCCGACGCACGGCCACGGACTCGTGCGACGTCCATTGCGGCCTCTCATCACGCCCGGACTCGTCCTGAGCTCGGTCACGCATGGCCATGCATTGCGCAGTGTCCCATCTCCATCCACAGATGGAGAAGGGGCTTCCCCAACC
Organism: Lentinus tigrinus ALCF2SS1-7; assembly: GCF_003813185.1. NCBI lineage: Eukaryota > Fungi > Basidiomycota > Agaricomycetes > Polyporales > Polyporaceae > Lentinus > Lentinus tigrinus. The sequence goes on from NW_027137934.1 coordinate 297,785, forward strand.
ACGCCTACTACACCTCGAGCGTCGCGTCGTACGACGCGGACGAGCAGCCTTTTCTCCATACAGTCATGCGGAGCGGAGCATTCCTCGGAGGAACCGCAGCACGAAGCGTCTCTGCCTGAGATGCTAGTCCATGCGGTGAAAGCGTTCTTTGGAGAGGGCGAGACACATGAACCTTCGTCCGAGGGGCTTGTAGAAAACAGACAGCGCGAGGACGTGCATGGTGTTACTCACAGAGGAGGTAGTGCATTCGCGACTGGGTCTGGGTTCGAAGATATGGAGGTCTAACTGTGATTGCAGTGCCCGGGACGGGCTCATGGTTGGTTAAGAATAAGTAGATCCTACATGTACAGTAGATACACACGTTAGCGCAATTGTAGAGAGACACAGAGCGATGAATTCACGTACATTCAAGGCAATTTCAGCACCCGGGGTTGTGCATCCCCGGTAACATCCCCTCGTGTCCCTCCACTCGGTCTGAAACGTACCTGGTGTGGCATACATCCTCCACTCGTTGCGTCCTATTGTTGCCGGTTCCCATTGAGATACTCGCGATCGCGACAGAAACAATACGAACACTGGTTGAGCGTGGGGTTTCGTGATTACATCCTATCCGAATGACACAGTCTTGAGTCATGATGCGTTCGAGGAAGTCGGGTTGAGAAATACTGAGCGACCGCCGATGTCTACGGAGGATGGTGGTGGTTGAGGTCAATGTTGCGAGAGCGCTTCGCTTCGTCTCGAGCGCATTTGGACTTCATCCTGACCCTCATGTCGAACATAACGCGCACCTCTTACAATTCGAACCCATGTTTCCTGCCTCTCCACACGTAAACAAGGACAGCCTCGACAACGTGCAAGGGCGTTTCTGGACCTTCTGACAAGACCGGGCATGCGGCCAACACGTGTAGCTAGCCGAGGGGGCGGAGGATGGCGAAATCTGCGGCCTATATCTCTGGCGGAGCCCCCTCTGACGAAACTCGAGTCTTTCATCTCACTCCCCCACCATGGCCTTCTATCAACCACAATCCGCTGTCGAGCAGATTAAGAGGCATCCCAAGTACTACTTGAACGGTGGTGACGTCCATTTCCTTGTCAGTCCGCGCCATGCGTTCTACGTCGCGGCCTCGTTGCTCACTTGACACGGCGTCCAGGTCGAGAACTACATCTACCGTGTACATCGATACTTCTTCGAGCGGGAGTCGGCATGGTTCCGCGAGAAGCTGGGCGCACCATCACCTGCTGGTCAGCAACCCAAAGGCTCCTCCGACGCGAACCCCTTCCCCCTCGATGATGTCGCGGCCGATGACTTCTCCAAGTTCCTTTGGGTGTTCTACAACCCGTGAGTGCACTCGTTGCATCATCTAACTCCCCCCATCCCTGACACGTCACAGCAAATACTCAATATACGATGCAACGCTGGATGACTGGGTCGCCATCCTCAAGCTCGCCTTTGACTGGCGTTTCGGCGAGGTCAAGAAGCTCTGCACTCGTGAAATCGAGAAGTTCGAGATCGCTCCCGTCCCCAAGATCGAGCTCTATCAGACGTACGAGCTCGACAAGAAGCTCCTCATCCCCGCCTTCCTCTACCTGTGTATGCGCCAGGAACCGCTCTCCCTCAAAGAGGGTCGGCAGATCGGACTCGAGACCGCGCTGCTCGTCGCGACCGCTCGCGAGTGCGCTCGCGGGAAGCCTATCGGCAACGGCTCGCGCAGCCCCACCGCGGCCGAGCTAGAAGAGGACGACATGGTCTCCATCATCAAGGAGATTTTTGGGCTGAGCGCCGGGCCCCCTTCTCCCTCCTTGACCCCACTCGAGAGAGGCACCGGCGTCGCAACTTTCACGGGCACCACCCCTACTCCGATTACCTCACCCCGCAAACAACTGGAACCAGCGAGGCAACCTCCTCCCCCTGCTGAGGTGGTCTCGCTGAAGGCGACCAACTCCCAGTCGCAGTCGCTACCCACCACCAAGGAGCCGTCGCCACCGCCTACGTCGGTCCCCTCTATCTTGAAACCCACCCCTCCTGGCAACGCGTCCACGAACACTGTGCGGTCACCGCCGCCCATGTCGACGTGGGGCTCGAACGTGGGCACCCTCCTGGGTAGCGCGGTGAACGACTTCCTCGGGACGTCTGCGTCGCCGACCGCTGTGCCCCCGACTCCCAATACGACTGCACCCTCTGGAACGACGACGAACCCGACAACGGCTACGGCTACAGGTCAATCATCCGTCCCCTCTTCCGCACCCAAGTACTCAAACCGACTGATGGCCCTTTTTGACTCGCAGGGGACGTCGTCGGTGCCGGAGCCAACGGCAGCGCCAAAACCGGAGGCGCCAAGGACGGCAAAGACACCTCAGCCGTGGCCGGGACCGACACCAAAGAGCCAGCAACCCCCGCCAACGACAAAGCCTCCGCCGACCCCCTCTCAAAAGTCCAGTCCGCAGACGCCAAAGGAGACGAAGGCGCAGAGACAGGAGACGAAGGTGTCGTCGGCGCCGGAGCACGAAAGAAGAAGTCAAAACGCGGCGGGAAAGCCTGAGGCGGCGGCTTCGGCTGCGTCCGCCAAGGGGACGGAGGCGGGGGTCGAGGCGGCCGGATGGGGTGCGGATGGGAAGGAGGAGACGAAGGAGACGAAGGACACTCACGATAACACGGACTCTACGCATATCACGAATGCTATAGACGGTGCGGGCACCGGCGTTGGCGATTCTACGACCAGTTCGAACAACGGCAGCGGGGACGGCGCCGGCGCCTCCCAGTCTAACGACGCGACGACAGCTACGGACACACCCCAGATACCCATCGATACCACCACTACAACGACGGAGACGCCTCTCCCCACGCCGGCGGCCGTGGAGGCGAAGGTCGATACCCCCGCGATCTCGTCTACTGCCCCTGCTGCGACGACCACGAGTAAGGAGGTGAAGGTCGAGTCTACCCCAACCCCAACCCCGGAGGTGAAGGTCGAGCCTGCCCTCGTCCCAGAGGTGAAGGTAGAGCCCGTTGTCACCCCCGAGGTCAAGGTCGAGCCTGCCGCCGCTCCGGAGATCAAGATTGAGCCTCCCGTCGTTCCGGAGGCCAAGGCCGAACCTCCTGCTCCTCCGGAACTGGAGGTGAAGGCTGAGCCTCCTGCCACTCCAGAGGCGACGGCCGTTCCGACTCCTACCCCGGAGACGAAGCTCGAATCTGCCGCTCCTACGGAGGCCCAAGCCGGACCTGCCGCCGCGCCTGCGGAGGTAAAGGGGGACGCACCTGGCGAGAGCAGCACGGGCGAGCCGGGCACGACGCAGGGTGCAGGCGGGAACGAGGCCGGAGAGAAGGAGGTGAAGGAGGCGGCAAAGCCGACTGCGGTCGAGGAGAAGGCGAAGGAGGAGAAGGCGAAGGAGGAGGCTGCGGCCGAGGTGCCTGCGAAGGAGTCGAAGGAAGAGGCTGTGGTGGAGGAGCCTGCGAAGGAGTCGAAGGAAGACGCTGCGATTGAGGAGCCGGTCAAGGAGGTCAAGGAGGAGCCTGTCGTCGAGGAGCCCGCGAAGGAGACGAAGAAGAAAAAGAAGAGTAAGGGGAAGAAGGCGAAGGGCAAGGACGCGGAGGCCGATGAGCCAGACGCAGAGCAGGCGTCGTCGCAGGACAAGAAGGACGACGCACCTAAGGAGGATGCCGATGCGCACAAGGATGACGCAACGACCGCCCCAGCCAAAGACGAGGCTGCTACTCCGGCGAAGAAGAGCAAGAAGAAGAAGAAAAACGCCGCGAAGGAGGTCTCCGAGGCTCCTACGCCTACCGCTGAGAAGGCCGAGGATGCGCTCCACAACAAGGACGGCGCACCTGCTTCCGAACCTCCTCCAGCCACCCCTGCTGACGCCACTCCCGCTCCTACCGCTCCCGCTGCGGACTCACCCGCGCCCTCTGCGGCCATCGTTGAGAAGGTAACTGCGAAGAAGGACGCAGCGGAGTCTACTGCTCAAACCAAGGACGATACTGCAACGTCCCCGCCTGCTGGCAACAACGTGGGCGGGGATGAGGAGGCCTCCTCGGGTACTGCAGCCAAGAGTACCGACACGCCTCCTACTGCAACTGCCTCGAGCACGGGCGGTGATTCCTCCACCCCAAGTGCGGACAACACCCAGCCTTCTTCCTCGACCCCCGCCGACAAAGACACTACGCCCACCGCGACTCCTTCGAGCGAGAACCCTCCGGCGACGTCTTCTCAGGAGCCAGCAGAGGACCGATCTGCCACTCCGAAGGCGTCTGAGACCCCTCTTCCTACCGTCGAAGATCCCGTACCGGAAGTATCGACTAAGCAACCACAGCAGGAGAAGGCGCCGGAGACCGACGACGAGAAAGACATTCCTGGTGCCTTCCCGCCCACTCCCAGCCCTGATAAAGATGCCCCTCTTCCCTCGTCCCCTGCGGGTCCGGCCAAGGAGAAACAGCCGGCCCCTTCTTCCGCTCCCCCTCCTCCTATCAAGAAGCGGACCTCCCTCCAGGACAAGCTCGCGTCTCTCGTGGGTGGCGGTAGCAAGGCTACCACTCCCACAACGAGTAAGCCGGCGACACCTGTCCAGCAAGAGCCTCCTACCCCTGCCACGCCTGTCAAGTTGGCATGGGGCAAGCCGGCGGCGACTAGCGCGCCCAAATCTGCGACCACACCCACGGCACCGGTGAAGCCAGCCTGGGGCAAGCAGCTCACGCCTGTCAAGACTAAGCCGTCGTCACCTACCGGAAGCCGGCCTGCTACGCCCATCCAGAGCAAGCCCGCTTCGCCTCTTACTGCGGCGGTGCAAGGAAAAGGGAAGCTCGGTACTCCTATAGACTTGAAAGCCTCTGGCGGCGGCGCTCCTCCGTCGACGGCCAACGACGACGCCGACGCCGCTTGGGGCCTCGATTGACAATTCACGTCTCTTCTGACTTCGTATTCTTCTTGGTCTCTGCTGGGCTATGGGTATCTTGTTCGCGTTGTCAATGTCACGTCCGCAGATCTGTTGTACCAGCTGTACTACCTTACGAGCGCCACGAGCATCTGTTGTACGAACATCTGTGAGGACGCCACCATTGTATATACCACCACACTATTGTCACGATTGCATCTGGATTGCGGATGGAAGCCTACTAGGTACACCGATAGATACATGATAAATATAGCCATCGCTGAGCGACGCATACCGGACGAGGACCAGCCTCAAGACTAAACATGCATAATCAGCGAACCAGCTCGATGCCAAACGCCTCAGCGACCAGGCGAGCCGTCCCTGGAATGGCAGTTGTGCCCTTCTTCGCAAGCGGCTTCTGGTGTGGCATACGCGCGGGAGGAGGAATGTCGCCTCGATCGAGAAAGCTTCTCCCTATACCCCACTGCTGCCTGTCCGCCCGGGGCGGCTTGGTAGTACTTGCCACGGTCGACGAATGCCGCACAGCGGCACTCTGCGTCAACGTGTGATACCCGCCAATCCGCGACGACTTGCGTCCGCCTGCACGGAGCTGCTCTCGCAACTGCGCGATGCGCATTGCGGTTTCGAGTCCGAGGCGAGAAGCCTCGGGGATCGAGAGCGGTTCCGAACGCTCGCAGAGCGCGATGTAGGCCGACAAGACCCAGCGGCCACTGAACTCGTACTCGCGCCCGAGGACGACTTTGTCGACGGGGCTGATGCCGTCGAGGGTCTGCAGCTGCCGGATAGCGAGGGTGCGGATGTCGTTGAACTCCCAGCGCGTGGCTAGGCTGAGGATGGAGGTCCATTCGTCAAGATTGCGTGCCTTCCATTCGCCATAGTTGCTTGACCTTTGTGAGTCGAGGGTGTCGAGATGTGGTCAGAGACAGGACTCACGTAGGATACAATATCCAGAGCAGTCGCTCGAAATCAACCGCGGATATGCCCGAGAAGTGAAGGGGGTTGTCGTCGTCGAGACCCTCTGCTGATCCACCGACAGGTCTGGGAAGGTTGAAGAGGTCTCGGAACACTGCTGAGTGTCTCGTGAAAGTGGAACGGAAGACTCGGAACAGTGTGTTCTCGACCTAGAAGGGACAGAGGTTGGCAAGGGAGGCGGGAATAGTGAATTGACGACGCACCAGTATGATTAGATTGCCGTCCTCGAAATAGTAGTCAGGATGTGGAACGGGAAAGGGTGGTACTTCGCCTTGGGTATCGCTAGAAGGGTAGCGCATCGTCGTCGTCCGGGCTGGGCTAAAGGTCATGGTGAAGTTGTGAAGTGACAAGTCGATGAGGAGAACACTGGCAGGAGGGTCAATATAACACTACCTTGAGACTGCGCGGGCATGCACCGTCCGTGCAGAGCAAGCGAGCCTGAGGCATGATACTAATATTGATAGTGTTTGCGATCGTAATAGTGCCCATACATGGAGACTTACACGCTACTTCCCCCAAAGGTGAGCTACGTAGGGACGTCAATGCAAGATCCGGGGCAACGTACCTGCACGCTGCTTTAACATGCGCTTCCGCATTGTCACTCCAGTACTGAGACCTCGAGTAGTAGACGTTCAAGAGCCGCGTGGCCAAGTGCCAGAGAGCTCCCAAGTCCGTCTCCGGCCCGTCCATCTAGGAAATGTCTTCCGCATCCGTCCACATTGCGGATATGACTGCGTGTTCTTGAGCATGTGCGACGAGCCATGTGTGAATCTCATACAAGCGTTGAATGAACGTGCATCTGCGTCCTCATGCCCACCTGAAGCCTGTGAACTTGTTACGGAACTCATGATCAGCGAGGAAAAGACGATAAGATGAACACTCAATGTCACTCGCTATTCTTCGCCCAGTATTGGCGCCAGCCGAGTCTTTCTACTGCGGACTAACCTCTGTTGGGCCTCCGGATCAAACGACATGAGTATGTGCGGAGGACGATGGTCGGACGAAGGGTGGTAGGTAGATCTGTATCCGTAGAAACCGGCGGCACCGGGTCCTGCGCAAGCGCCGGCTAATCCCGCTCCTCCTCCAGGAACCTCGCACAACCGGCACCTTGGTCAGCTGCGAATCGACGAATAGGAAGTCGAGCGCGACAACCGTGACCTACAGCTGTTGTTCCAGCAGAAGTTCTGCACAGATGCATTTGCGCATAAAAACGTGCGGGGCCGCCGGCAGAGCCATCCACGGACCACCACCCCTCCTCGACGTCTCATCGCGGGCGTGGCTACGCAATACTTGCCTACCATGACACTCCTTTCTGTAGGCCTCTCGCTGCTGGCGGCTGTGGGATATGCTGCTGGTGCAGCCATCGGCCCGCGTGCTGTCATCGCACACGACGCGGTCGTGGGTTTCCCCGAGACCGTTCCCAACACGGCCATTGGCCAACTGTACCTGAAGTACAAGCCGCACCTCAAGGTCGTCAATGGTTGCGTGCCATTCCCTGCCGTCGACGCGGAAGGAAACACCAGGTGCGAATGACCTTCGCGAGGAATCTCCAGGAACTTATCGCAGCGCGTGCAGCGGCGGACTCGCACCCACAGGCGGAACCAATGCTGGCTGTTCCAGCAGCACCGGCCAGGTGTACGCTCGTTCCGCGAGCTTCAACAACGCGTTCGCAATCATGTACGCCTGGTATATGCCCAAGGTCAGTATCATATATCCTCGGTCAATAGGTTGACAAGCGCTAACCTGCGCAGGACGAGCCCTCCGATGGTCTCGGTCACCGTCACGACTGGGAGGGTATCGTCGTCTGGATCGACGACCCAAACAAGGCGGAGCCAACGCTCCTGGGCGTCGCTGCGTCCGCGCATGGCGGCTTCTCGACGACGACATCTCCCAATCTTGACGGCACCAGCCCACTGATCCAGTACTTCAGCATATTCCCCGTCGACCACCAGCTCGGCTTCACCTCGGCCGTCGGCGGGACCCAGCCGCTCATTGCGTACGAGAGCCTGACGGATGCCGCGCGCACCGCGCTCGAGACGACCGACTTTGGGAGTGCGAACGTGCCGTTCAAAGACGCGAACTTCCAGAACAACCTAGTGAAGGCGGAGTTGTGATAGTTGTATTGGAGAAATCGGACTTCATTCGTCATACTGGATCGACATGTATACCGCTGGGAGACTTTCAGTTTCTGTCCCTTCATATATACCACTCACTCGTTGACAAAGCTCCTTGGTATGGGTAACGTACAAGCACAGTACAAGCAACGAACCTCCAACCACATGTCCCATCTGGAAGCTTGTGTCAGGCAAGGTCTCAAATTCAACTATCACGCACTTACCGCATCTATAGACTTATGTCGCGTTCACATCGCGCGCATCGAACACGTCCCGGAACTTGTCGTAGGTGTCCCTTCCTAGCACAGCGAAGACGACGTGCTCAAAAGACTGCGCGAACCGCGCGTTGTCTCCAACAAGCAGATCGACCCAGATCGACGCGACAGTGTCCACCTTGTTCTTGAACACTCCGGTGCCGAAGCTGCCAAGCACGAGGTGCTTCACGCCCTGCTGTTCAAACAGGTGCAGGATGCGGGCCATCCGCTCGCGCATGGCCTGCTCGATCTTGCCCTCCACGCCCGTGCCTGCGACGCGCCCGAACAGCGTCTGTCTTGCGACGCCCGCGTTCACCGCCGGGCTCGTGAGGACATCGATGGGGTACGGCTCTACGAAGTCACCGTTGTCGGCCCGGAACACGGTGACCCCTGGGGAATAGATCATGGCGTGCGTGTAGTAGCCTGCCTTTGGGTCGCGATTGTGCAGCGTGTAGAAGGCCTGCGCGACGCGCGTCATGAGAGTGGGGTATAAAGTCGACGAGCGCGCGATCGACTCTTCCTGTGCTTGTGCTCCTGACTTGAACCCACCCCCGGGTTTCTTCGCCGATGCGAAGTTCAGGACGCCGACTTTGGGGCGCGGAGGTGAGTCGGACTGGCTAGCATCGGAGTTCTTGCTATCCAGCGTGTCGTGTAGGTATCTGGCGCCCTCGAGGGTAGACACTTCGAGGAGGGATATCTTTGTTTGTAAGACCGGCGTGGATGGTGTGGCGGAAGCCCATGTCGAGAGTAGTGAGTCTGGTGCGTAGTATGTCGTCTGCCTCTTAGACTGCCCCGTTGCGACGCGCAGATCGTATGTCGTCTCATCCAGCGTGTAGAAACCCTGGTCGATGGCATCCAGAGTGGCATCTGCGATACCTTTCAGTTTCGCGCGTCTGTCACCGCTCATGTTTCCTGTCAATAGTAGTTGAGCTTGGTTTCTGGAGGAGGTGGGCGATACACTCATACCAACCCACGCTGCTCGTTAAGGCTTTAAGGCGAGCGATGTTCGGTCCCGCCTTCGGGATGACTGGGCTTTCCACTGGCAGAGAAGTCCTTAGATGAGTCAAATTTTCGGATACTGAGATTGTGTCAAGTTGATACATGCATCAGCTGTCTCAACGCTTGTAGCAGTGATTCCCGTGTATGGCCATGAGACGGAGTGGTGATCTGGTGGTGGTAAGAGGCAAGGATAGGAAAGCGCCCATCTTTCGCGCGCAGTGGCTGTGCGAACTTGTCAGTGCTGCGGTTACTACTACTGGCGACCCCTCCTTCTCTGTTGACCATGAAACATCGCCCCAAGAGTCATGCCCGTTGCGGGTGTCGTGAGTTTCATAATACAGGCTTGACACGTCGCTCGTTCTGTTCTGACATCAAGGCACTTCGAGCAGAGGTAGCTCAACATCTGGGCCACAGATGCCAGTCTATTCGATTCATTTTGCAAGATCGCAGGCACGTTTCGGCGATGTATGCAGATAGGCACTACATAGTTGCAGTACGTGACGGCGGACGCTCATGAAACGATACCTGACGCCCCTATGGTTCGCAGACGCGCTGTGCATCGACAAATATTGTCGATGAGACCAGTTGAAATTCGCACTCGGTATACCAATTCTCAGTGTCCTTCCCGGCCAAGCTCGCTCTAAGAGTTTCAGGATAGCATGTAGCGGTTGATCATCATCAGGCTTCCTCCTGCTGGGCAGCCTGGCGTTGGTCAAGAGCTCGACCTCGAAGCCATTCCAGCAACTAATCCGCGCTTCCCGGCCACGATCTGAACCGAAACTCATACCGCTCTATCGCATGAATTTGAAGAACGCAAGGATGAAAGGCGGGGTTCCATTCTTCTGTGCTAGGTACGCGTCACGAATCGTAGCTGTAACATTCACTCACCGTTATAAAGGAATCCACCTGTCAATCTGGCCGTCTACCTTGACCATCGTGCATCAACCCTGAGCCCCAGATCCCCGGAATTAAGCGTATCAACACGGAATCCTCACTTAAGTACCCCAAGCCACTGGGTTCATTCCGTTCTTCCTTGACCATTCCCCAGTGAGTCAGGTCTGTCAATCGGCTCTTACTCCACTGATACACGCATGATCCAACAGCACCTATCACGTTCGGTCGATGGAAGTGCTCAGCATGAACGTCACGGCCGTTCAACCGCACATAGAGACTAGGCATCAAGCCCGATGGTTCCACATGGTCCTTCCGCAGGCCGCGCTGGTAGTCCTCATCGCCCTCAGCCCGAAATTATCTTCTCCAGTGCGCTTCGCAGCGGCGCTCTCGCTCATCGCGTGCTCACTCTATATCATGCTCGCGTACACCCTGAGCAACGATACCAACTACGGGGTTGGCACTTCGCTGCTTGGGATGGTGGTGAGCGGGACCGCGACCCACGTCCTGCTGACAGATCCCATCAAGGACGTCAGATACCTCCGCGACGCAGACCCATCCCCGCTGGCCGCCCGACCTCTCTACAAGCGGATGTGGTTTGCGGCGTGTTTCGTATATAACCTGCGCTGTGTGGGGACGAACATCAACGTGCGTATTCTGTCTTGGCTTCTCGGTCTCAATCTCATCATTCTTCGCAGGTCATGAGTCGCATCACTGTGCCGTTCCAGGGCCGTCGCCAGGTCTGGTATATGCGACAGGGGCTGCGCTTCCTCCTGGCCTATATGGTCAATGACCTCTGCGAGACCTGGATCTCAATGAATCGACACGTCTACCCCCCGAGTCTGTTCAATCCCACCGCGCATGTTGTACCTGAGAACCTGAAGACATGGAAGCGTGCATTAGGCGGGTTCGCCTATATCAGCAGGCTGTACGCCACAATCGATATGGAGAACATCATACTCGCAGTGGTCACTGTTGCGCTTGGGATCTCCTCTCCAGACGATTGGCCTGACATGTTTGGAAGCGTGTCTCATGCCTACACGGTGCGACGTTTCTGGGGGTGCGTCTTCCAGTCTGCTCTTGGGTCCGCGCTTTCTCAACTCGTATCCGCCCCAGGTATACCTGGCACCATATGATGCAGCACGTGAGTTTTCTTATCTCGTTGCCCATTACAGGTGTATCTCACCCCGACGATAGCACTTCCGTGTTTGGGGCATGTTCGTCGTGCGTGCCCTCGGTATCCCGCGAAGAACCCGCCTGTCCTCTTTCGTGCAGCTCCACGTTGCCTTCGCCCTGTCTGCGCTCCAGCACGCCTTCGGGGACCTGATGGTGGGCTGGCGTTTCTTCGGCCGCTCCATGCCTTTCTTCCTCCTGAACGGCCTAGCCATAACCATTGAAGACCAATTTCTCGCCGCCGCGAAAACACTTGGGGTGAAACAGACCCTCGCGACAAAGGCGCTTGGATATATCTGGGTGGTGTCGTGGTTTGGATGGTCGTTGGTGACGTCTCGGTATGTAGATTGGTTGATGGAGGCGGACTCGGGCGTGCTGCCCAACCCTGTCTCGCCCACCAAGGCCATCGTTCTCCCTATCCTGTGAGCACTTCATCCACCCGTTGTCCCTGGTTTCTATTATAACACCCTCGTCTGAGCAGACGTAGTCTCTCCATCATATAGATTCCAACCCATCGCACTCCTTACGCCAGAGAGTAATCGTTCAAGTTTCCCGGAAGATTATAATATTATGGTCATGTATCATATCAATGCGCAGCTAACGCAATTAGAGGCTGGACGAGCTTCTAATGCAAAGAGTGCAAGAGGAGTTAGGCTACACAAGTTACAAGGAAACATCGATCGGGGAGTTTGTGGTCTCCACGGACAGACGGCCCGCACCCGGGCCGGTCGCCAAGTCTTCCGTGCCAGCGGCAGGAACCTCAGGCTGAGGCTGCTTCCACCACACTCGCCCGTGCACATCCCCCTTCCCATCGTACCGCTCGAGCTCACGGACCCTCCCTCTTCCAGCAGGATCCGTGACCGTCGATAACTCGTGGATGGACGGGAAGAGGTAAGGCGATGACCGGAGCTCGAATCTCCCTTCAAACGCCGGATGCATCGTGACCCGCGCAGGAGCGTTAGTCGTTTGGATGATCGCGTCTAGGACAGCGTCGACTGGATGACGCTTAAAGACGACCAAAGTGGGGGCATTCGTTGTTTGTGCGGCAACACGGAAGGAGCCACCACTGTAGTCGGGGCCTGTGGACTCGAGTGCGACCTGGGCTTCGATGCGCCTAGGGGTAGTTAAGCATGCCGAGCCACATACACAAGCTAAAAATACACGTACGCATTACTGGTGCGGATCGCCATCTCGGTGAGCTCAGACTCCTTGTTCACAAGGCTTGCTCGGATGATGATCGGCGCGTTGGAAGTCTTGATGTCCAATAACTTCGAGACCGTGAAGTTTCCACGCACTTGGCTGTTGGTACTGATCAAAGTGACCTCCTCTCCGGCGAGAGTCTACGGTGTCGCATGATGAGCAAACAGTGAACGTCAGCTTCGAAACGAACAACGAACCTCGCCCTCTATGGTGCAGATACTGGACTCCAATTTAACCCTCCTGAATGTCATTCCACTCCCGAGGCACCGGAAGTGATGAGTGAAGGCGGGCAGGTCAGTAGTTAACTGATTCACGATGAACGGGGTATGTCCCGGAGCTAGAGCAGGGAAGCGCAGATGGATGCGGAAGTGTAAGGAGCTATCAAAACCATGATGTGTTGCCTGCCAGTCATGTCTGGTCTGTTACGCAACCTGTATCAGCGACGATGTCCATCGTACGGGATAAGATGCACTTACGTATATTCCGAGTCCTTCCTTGCCGTCCTCTGGCCTGAGATGACAAACCGTCACCTCGTCCAGGGCATGCTCCTGGTGGTACATAACGTCGACATCGACGACGGCTATGTCCGGGCCACGGTCGCCAGTCAAGGAGATTTCGAAATCACCGCGAGAGTGCTCTCCTTTGGCCACGAAGAAGAGCTCCTCGGCGGCCATCGGGAACGCGAGGGATGTATGTGCGCGGCGTTCTCCAAGCACAAAGTGACGAGGCTCCGCAGTCCAGGTGATAGCCTCGCCATCTTTGGGGGCTTCCGTGTAAGGCGGAGGAGGAGGAGCACTAGCGGTACCAGGTGCGTCTGTAGTCACGTCCGGAGGGGGTTTGGTGATCATGACGAACTATTTGTCCTGTGGCAGATAGTGTGTAGTGTGTCAAAGATGATTGAGTAGTTTCAAGTCTGTGTAGGGACGAAAAGGAGATGCTATATAACATGTCTCGGAGACTACGATGCTAGGGGGGCCCTAGGGGCTGGTCCAGGTCAACTTGAGTTTGAGGCTGTGCTGGTCCGGACCAGTCGACGCGCCTAGGGCAGTCGTGCCCACTCCTACAACATTCTTCGCCAAGATCTAGTGCAGACGTCAGTGTAGTCATTATGCATGTCATCTGCCTTAACTCGTCAGCGGGGGAACAGTGAAGATGCTGAACGGTCTTCTAATTCGATAGGCTGGGAGGGCGGCACTCGCATGCTAGGAGTGTACATACACTGTCGTCATCGCAGCAACCCATACTGAACCTACTGGCACCATGGCGTAAAGGGGGAGCCTACGGGGGAAAAGACGCTTTCGTTCAAAACCGATCCCTGCTATTCAGAAACGGAAAGAAGAACAAGTGCAGGAACCGGGAATGTAAGAAAGACCACCCAAAGTACGCGACGCGCCTCACTGAGGGATGTACGAAAGGTCGAGGCGGAACGGCGAGTTGGAAGTCTCGACAGCGACTCTGCCCTTATCCTCGCCACCATAGGTCCATGATACACCACCGCTGACATGCGGGCCCTTCATAGTGTTCTCGTCGAAGCGCACGACACGCCGAGCGCCGCGCCCTGAGGGGTCCTCGGCAGGACTCCAGCGCACCTCCGGACGGAAGATCAACGTGGAGGAAGCGTCGAACGTGCCCTCGTATGTCTTGTGGAGGGTGACGTGTCCGGGGGAGTTGGACGTGTGCGCGTTGACCGTCAAGGAGGAGTCGATAGGGGCCTCGACGAACGTGAGGTAGAGCGGTGCATTTTCCGTGCGGGTGGTGACGTGGAAGGTGCCCTTGGTCCCGTCGGAGGTGTTGGACCTGAGTGTGACGTCGTTCTCGACGCGGCTAACGTCAAAAGGACACGTGCACGACGGTTAACAGCGTTGGTCAGTGCGGGTTTATATATCAAAAATTGCTGCGACGCACCCATTAGAGGTTCCAACCCAGAGTATGGACGGCATGAGAGTGTCAGAGCTGACGAGGCCTGTGGCGACCTTGATCGGCGCATTGGATGTCTCCAGCCTGATCATGCTGGAAGCGTTGAAGGTGCCGCTGATTGGGCCGTTGGCCGACTCGATGTAGATGCGGTTGCCCGTCAGAGACTACGTTGCACGTCGCACATCAGAGAAAAGCAAGAATGCAGACGAGGAAGCACGCACGTCAGCCACGAGCGGCCGGTCACTAGTCCGCAGCCTAAAATGCTCGAAGTACGTAGAGTGGCTGATGTCGTGGATGTGATGGGCGAACAGGAGCAGATTGGTACCGAACTGCTCCAATTGCAGCGGCGCCGCACCCTTGATGGCAGGAAGATGGACGTGGATGTGGAATTTCATGTTGCGCTCGTTGTATGGGTTCCACGTAGACGGCGTCTGTGATAGTTCAATCAGGATTACCGTTATTGTGGTCACGGTCTAATTGCTGGGATGCCACTCACAAAGATCCCCACGCCCCAATGGTCCTTCTGCGGGTTGTAGCGGCAGACCTTCGAGCGGTCGAAGTTCTGCTTGTCCTGAAAGGAGACCTTGATCTCGACGATGACCTTGTCGGAGACAGCGTCCGCAGACTGGGAAAGCTCGAAGTCGCCATACTGGAACGAACCTCCCGAAACAAAAGACAACTCCTTCGCGGAAAGAGGAAGGGTCATCGTCGTCCGCGCACGGTACGGGTACTTGTCGTGAGGATCAGCGTCAATCGCCGTCCAGTTCGCGTAGTCCGAGCAGTCCGCCGAGGTGTAACGGTACCAAGTGTCGCGTCCGAGCTAGTACTCCCTATCAGACACCGCAAGTTGGCCAGTATGTGGCTAATCACTCACAGTGGGCCTGGAGGGCACGACCTTCTTGTGCGAGATCACGCTTGGGAGGAGCAGGTACAGTGCAACAAAAGCAAGGAAAGTGCAGGCAAAAAGATGCCAGAACCGACGCCTGCGGGAGGTTCTGGGGCGGTCCTCGTAGAGAATACCGATCGGAGGCTGATAGGCGGCATAGTAGTAGTTGGAAAGGCCCGGTTGGAGAGGCTCGAGGAGAACTCCCGCCTCCGGGTCCTTGACGTCAGGGTCTCTTCGGGGAGGGTTCATAGTGGGCGTGTTGTGGGAGGTGATCGATGGACTGCAAGGAACCTCTCCTCGGTCTCCTGCCTACATATATCATGAGAATGGGCGCTGGGCAAAACCTTAACAAATCCGTGTGACAAGCTGGGCGTGGTACCCACGCACTCGGAGTCGATGCTGCGGGAACGGCTTGTGTGTGTCTGTGTTGATGTCAGTCGATTGCTTCGGAGTAAAAAAACATCCAGCTTACGTGCACTCGCGCTCAACTGAATCCGTTCGCGGTTAATTATCGCCGTCGTCGCAAGGGTGACCTCGAGGTCTGGAAGAACAATGCGAGCCGCTACTGCATTTTCGAGACTGAACGTATGGTACCTGGTCCTGTGCCGCCTGTGGCTGTTGCTGCGTGCGCGGTGGACCTTGATGTTGCGAATACTGCGCTGACTGCGAGAGAGGTGCCACCAGAAAGTAATATGCATGCATCAGTGGGATGAGTGGGATGAGCATACGGCTGCGGAACTCGCGATGATGGAATTGAAATTCGTGAACAAGAAGTGGAGGTGGTGGCGGCACTGGGAACCGCTTCGTGGAGATCGGAGGATTCGCACATATTGATGGTGTTGAGACCGTCGACAACACTGGCCTCGGTGGTCTGAGAGCACGTGATAAGCGGACTTAGGCATGGGTCGCCCTTGACAGATGTTCTCCTCAGCCGATATTTCACTCGCGGGTAGGACTATCCCGGGACGATCTGTCCGCAAGCTGTGCACTGCTCACCTCACGGGCAACCTTGCCCGGCGTGAGTGCATGAGTACTCTTGTCAGGCCTAGCCCGCTCGGAGCCGTCTCCAGTTAGGAAACCGTCCGCGAGCGCAGCGTTGACAATATATATGACCTGGAAGTGCCCCTGCGTTTCCGCCTGAATTGTGATACTGCGCTTGAGCCTTGGTGTCCCGGCGAACGCTTCTCGAGCGATCGGACATGGATCTTTGTTCTAGGTACCGTGTAGCCTCGTACACGTGTGAAGGGCCCAAGAGTTACGAACACATCACAGATGGAGGCCATTCCGTCACGACCCACAATCGCCGGGCTGAGCCCGAGAAAATCGTCCATCTGGAGCATCAAACGATAACATCGTCTTCGCCTATAGCGCGCAGTAAGTCATGAGCCGTGAGCACAACACGGATGCGTTGTTGAAGTACATGAGGTGTGTACTCACGAATCACGAAGAAGATGGGCATCTGGTACGTGTGCAACTACGCACCTGCGCGTCAGAGCTGCGGGACGGGGGCCCAATTCAAGTGGTAGGAGGGTAAGGCACCACTTGCGGGGCGGATGCGCAGCAAGTCTACATGCACATCAACGTTGTCCGAGATCGTTGCTGCGCCGAGCGAATCGCGTCTCGCGTGGTGTTTGAGAGACTCGCTGGGCACGCTGACATACCGTCAATTTCGGTTGTGTCGCGTTCACTATGTAGGGCTGTTGTATAGCGTGCATTCCCATTACGTGGACGTCTAGGTAGAAGGACCCACTATTGAGCGTCGGGAGGTGCCGTCGCCTGGTCAAAGTGAACACTCACAAGATACTCAATCCTCCTTCACCTTCGCACTGGCCATCAACAGTTGCGAACCCTTCTCCTCCCCGTACCACGTCGTGAAGAGCGCCTTTCGCGCGTCCCACACCGAGGCCATTTTCTCTCCGCCCACCTCCGCGCCCTTCAACATGACAGAGTAGTGTCCGCGGTTGTCCTTCAAGCCGATCATGGTCTCTGACGGGTCGGGGCTGTTGACTAGGCGCGTCCGGTGTAGGGGGTAGACCGCTCCGTGATTTCTGGGATGCAGCGGAGACTGAATGACGAGAAGGCGACCTCCGGACTGAGATGCGGGATTCGGTATGATGTACATACGGCGGACCATGCGCGACCGCGCACCAAGCAGCACACCTGCTATGCCTATGCCCGCGGCGAGGTTGGTCGCCACGAAGAAGCCGCGCTGCCACCATGGTCGAGGAACGTATTTTTGTGCTGCTTCGGGGCCATCTCCAGTTGTTACTGTATCATCCGTGCTCTTCTGGGGCTCCTCCAAGGTCGTCCAATGGTTCCAGGTGAGCTCACAGGCTCCAGCTCTGTTATTCCCGTGAAATTAGTCGAAAGAGTAAGAAGTCCGACGGTCACGTACGTCACGACCAAGTCCGCAGCGACTAGGAAGTACGTCCACTTCGACCACCACGGAAGACTCTTGCAGTTGTAAATCGGCTGAACATTCTCCACATTAACTCCTTGTGATCGCAGGGTGCGAGGACCGATGTGGAAGCGAAGTCCTTTCAAGCCAGTCCGTGTCGCTGCTGCCGCGCTCATGTTGTATGATGGTGTTGGAAGATACGAAGTCGTTGTCGCGCTGAATCAAGGAATAACAATGGAGCAAGATAGAGAGGCCGCACAGAGAAACAGAGAGTCGGTGAGGCAGAGCCAGCAACGATTCGGATTCCAAAGTCCAGCCCGTCTCTCCGCGGAAAGAGTTTAGCGCGCGTTTCCCCTCGGGCTCTCGGCCCGATGTCCCGTCCTTGGCCCAGACCTCGACAGCCAGGCTTGCAACTCGAGTGTCCGTCTAACTTGCTAACCACCACCACCTCAGCCAGTCACGGCGCAGCTTCTCCAGCATATCATCTAGAGAACGAAGCGGAAGCAACATGGTGTGTCCCGCACACACTGTCAGGCATCAGATGATGTGAATGGACAATTGACTCTACTAGTTCCGTGGTAGCAGTTCGACTGATGCATGCATGGGGACTGTCACAACGGTGAGACATGAACAGCAGAGCTATGTATCTGCCGCTCAACTTCTCTCTCTACTGCACAACCCGTCGTCGCCAGAGCAACGTTTCTCGATGCCGACGATACGTGCCAAGTTCAAATACCTATCAAACTCATCTTTTCGTATGCCGTCCGCTCGTGCATGGAAGAACTCGCCCATGATACTGGAGGAATCTAGCTTATATTCGAGACTCACACGCCTTCTTTTCTCGTCAGCCTATCCCGAGAAGATTGGTCTCCACCTGACCTCCCACGTACCAAGCAATACTCCGTGCTCGTGGTCATGGGGCGCAACGCGGAACCGAGAGACCCTCCAAGCATGAACCCGACATCCTCTGCTACGTCAAAAGCTACTCCGGATGCTGTGTAATGTCGGTACTTTGAGGTTGGCTTGACCTTCTACAGCCGCGCCGGCGGACCGCTCCTTCAAAAGAAGCCCACTCGCCATGCGTCTTAGGTTGACCTCTCATGACGTCCACTCGGAATGCAACACCTATATATACTCCCTGTGGCTACGGCTGCTTGTGCAACGCGAAGTCCACAATGCGACCTGCGCTCGTACGCGTGTACGCTCTTGCGGCAACCGTCTACACCGCATTCGCTTCTCCGGCTCTCGAGCACAGGGCATCGGGGATATGCACCCTCTCGGCTAGTGGCTCCGATGATGCTCCAGCATTCTTGGCCTCGGCTTCCGATGCATCGTGCTCCACCATTACCATACCCTCCGGCACGACTCTATCGATTCGTTCGAAAATGAACATGACCGGTCTCACGGGCAAACACATAGTATGATTACTATGATGCTGGTACGGTGACCTTACTGACCAACACTGTCCACAGAACCTGCAGGGCACGATCAAGTTCAACCCGGACCTCGATTATTGGACAGACAATGCGTTCACCTTCGACTTCCAGGATCAGACAGCGTTCTGGCTCCTTGGCGGTAAGAACCTCCTTCTCGATGGAGGCGGTACGCTCGACGGTTCCGGGCAGGCGTGGTACGATGAATTGTGAGTAGACTTTGCATTAACATGTGCACACTTCTACGACTGAGCACTTCTACATATGTCAGCGCGAAGGACGACTCAGTCGTCCGGCCGATCCTGCTGACACTCTTCCAGGCTACGAATGTCACGGTACAAAACATCAACATGATCAATGGCCCGGAGTGGATCAACTTTGTGGGTGTCGCTGCTTGGTCTATTCTGTTGTGCGATATTCATCAAAGCATCCGCAACAGGTGAACGAAGGTCAAGATGTCACATTCCGCAATATTACTATCTCGGCGGTGTCGACTTCGAAGAACGCTGCCAAGAACACGGACGGTTGGGATATATTCCGGAGCGACAACGTGGTAATCGAGGACTCTACCATAAACAACGGGGACGACTGTGTTAGCTTCAAGCCAAGTATGTCTCTATAGCTTTTGAGCCTCGCACAGCGCGTATTGACCTCTGCCATGCAGACTCGACTAACATCTTGGTCTCCAATCTGTCTTGCAACGGCTCTCAGTACGTTCGATCCCGCAGGCGTTGAAGTACTATCAAGCTCATCTTCTAATTCAGCGGCATATCCGTGGGCTCACTCGGCCAGTACGCCGGCGAGTACGACATCGTGCAAAACGTCCTCGCCACGTGAGCTTTGACTTGAATTCTACTCCACGGCCTTGTCTTGACCGCCCGACTTAGGAACATCCGCATGTCTAATGCGCAAAACGGCGCCCGGATCAAGGCGTGGGCAGGCAAGAACGTCGGGTCCGGCATCGTCAAGAACATCACCTTCACTGGCTTCGTCGAGACCAACGTCGATAACCCAGTCGTCATCGACCAATGCTATGAGACGAGTGACAGCGACTGCGCCAAGTACCCGTCTAACACCTACATCCAAGATATCTGGTTTGACGAGTGCGTGACACCCATGGTCTTCTCCCACCTCGCCATGTCTGTTGATATACCGCGTCCGGCAGTATATCTGGGACCTCATCCGGAAAGGAGAAGGCCGTCGTAGCAAGTTTGTCGTGCTCTCCAGACGGACGCTGCAGCAACGTCAATGTTAATGGGATCACCGTCACGTACGTTGTCTTCATCACGACGTTATGTTTTTTCCTTCATCTGCGTGCTGAAGCTGATATTGGGATCGTCTTGTAGTCCGCCTTCCAAGTACGGCGATGCGTCGTTCGAGTGCCAAAACGTGGAGCTGAGCGGCGACGACGCGTCTCTGTTCGGAACATGTGATACTACAGACTAGCTTGAAGATAAACGACATGGTTGCATAGCTTCGGCGGGTCTCGTGCGGTATGGTGACAAGTGTAGGATTACTAGCATCGCGGGTATCGGAGTTCCTGAGGCTGTGGCACACATGTATGTAAAATCGAGCAACCACGCGTCTGGACGAATGGATAGCGGCTGTTTCCCGACATTCTCGCCCATGAAGAACCAATAGATATGGGCAAAGAGATCCCCATCACCGGTGTCAGTCCCATAAGTCCTGTATGACGTTGCCCACGATCTCGAATTCAACGCGATGCGTCCCATCTTCCGTCTTCTTGTAGACCCACTTCCCCTGTACGAGAAAGCAATTCAGTGAGGTTCACTCGCACACCTCACTGCAAGACTTACCCGATAGATGAGGCATCCGAGAGTGACGGAGCGCAGAACAGAGCCCTCGCGGAGCATCGCATTCCGCGCTACTTCCATGTAGAACGCCGCGCTCATCTTGTTGGAGGGCATCCAGTTGTTCATGTTCATCCTGATCTCGCGGAGATTGTTCGCTTTGGCGACGGACGCCTCATATCGCGCCTGTGGAGCCACGCGTGCAGTTAGATAACGCCACACTGCTGGACTGAAGATCGCCTCACCCCTTCCGGCGTGAACAACGTTGAACACGACAGGGTCTGCAGCTCCGGGAACACGGTGCAGAGACACTCGATATCTTCTAGCGTCATCTGCATCGAGTCGGCGGTGAAATGTCGGAGGGTGTCCTTATGTGTGTTCGCCATGTCAAGAATGAACCCGCGCGGTATGAGCGCCTCTCCTTGTGTCGAGAATGCGTTCAGCGTGAAGGACTCCAGACTTGGTCTTGGCGTGAGTCGACGGATCCACGTCCACAGTTGCTGGAACCCCTGAATGTGCACCGAGCTCGTCCGTACCGTGAGTTCCTTCAGGCTAGCCGCCGGCACGTCGTCGTATCTCGAGAACGTCGCCTGGCCGAAATATTCCGTGTCGAGGGTGACGAGGTGCGGGAGGAACGTAAGGATCTCCAGGATGGCGGACGAGGGCGCACCCTTGAGGCGGAGCACACGGAGGTGCGGGAGTTGCGAGAGGACTGAAATGAGGATCGAGGCCGGCACACCTGAGCAGCGCTGTACGCGCGCGCGCGAGAGCGGCATGAGGATCAGGACGTACAGTCATGCGGATGCGTGCGGGAAAGTGCACTGACGCCCAGTTCGAGGTGCGTGAGGCTCGCACCGAGCTTCTCAGACCACCCTTGCAGGATGCGCGGCTTGCCCTCCATGCACCAGATCGACACCTTGCTGAGATTGGTGAAGTCTTGCAGTCTTTCCCAGACATCATCCGAGAGCCCGCAGAATGTCCGGATGACAAGTTCGCGGACGGGGAGGGTATGGAGGATGTCGAGGTAGGCGGCGAAGTCCCGCTCGTTGTTGCCTTCCGCTGTGTCGTCGCTCCAAGTAAACCCTTCTAGGTTCACGTAGAGCTTCAGTGCTCTCCGGCAGCCCTCAACGAGATCTGGCCTGTACAACCCGACAGCGCCTACAAATTCGGTTTCATGAGTAGGCAAAAGCTCCGAAACCGACTGGCCATATCTACGCACCGTTCTCTCGCACATGTCGGACATACTTTGCGTACTCCGGCTTTTGCAGAATTGTAGTCGAAGGATGGACGACTATAGCAGTCTATCATGGAAAGTGAGGGGTTAGCTTCAGCCACCCACGGGGACCAGTAGAGATTCCCCGTGTGTGGGAGATCATGTCCTTAACCACCGCTGAGTCCAGGCACGACTCACCTGTAGTCTTCTTTTCGTGACGACTCGTACGTCAAGGATGCGGTACAAGAGCGGCGTGGCGGCATGGTGGAATGCCTTGGAAAGCTGTGCACAAGTACACAAGTCTCGCCGATCAGAGAGATGCTCTAGAATCAGGGGTAGCACATCCAAGGGTAGTGCCCCCGCCGTAGACGTCTTCTGGGAGGTCATTCCCAGTCGTATGAGCCGTGATTCCTGTTTATCGCGTTTTGACCATGAGCTCGACGCGTTCGGATAAGACATGCCATTGACCTACAATGTCAGCCTTCGTGCGGGGCCGTTTTGCGATTGGGGGCATAGACACTCTGGTGCTGGTAAGCCTGGGCCCCGATGGGCAGATGATGTGGGGAAACAAGGCGAGAGACGCATGCCCGGACGCGGATGGGTTTAATAAGGCCGCGTGCCCGTGCGCGCCATCTATTCATACGATCATCTCGAGATCTCTGCCACAAGTTGATCGGATGACTTGCCACCCTTAGCGGCGCTTTGTCGTTTACCTCCGCGTTCCTGAACTTCGTCATAGTCTGATCTTTCTCACAAACTTGCATGACCTTTTTGGCGTGCTTTGTGTCAGTACTTCCCGCCTCTTTTCGCGGTAGAATCATAATCCTCAGTTCCCAGAGTGTCAACTCATCGCCGCTGCGGTTATCGCACCGGCCCCTCACCGGAGGGTGCCTGGAATGACGCATTGACTGCACCGGAGACCTTCCATCGTCGGACAGGATGAGGCCTGGTGAGACCACGTTAATACTGAACTTCCTGCCGCAGTGGATAGACCTGTCGCCGAGATCCCCGACCGCGGTCGCGCTATGCCTCTGTAGGATCCTGCCACACCAAGCGTGCCGGCGGTGAGAAAAGCTCCGGCTCCGAGGCCCACATTCGCGCTGCAACTCTGTTTCGCCGCCGCGATGACGCAGCACGCCATATTACGAAGGCATCGAAAGTAAAACGGCGGCTCGGGCTGTTGATGATGACATATGCCAGACGCTCCATGTACACGTCGAGCTGAAGACGATCCCTGGTGCCCGCTGCACCCTTGAGCCGGGAAGATAACTAGGCTGAAGAAGGTCCAGACTTCGCTTCTCGCCCTCGATGGGTCCATGCCTAGCTATCCAGGGTGATCTAGCGAGCAATGGACTGTCAGTCGGGGCGTTCGGCCTCCTCGGGCAGAGCGGGTGAAAGCGAATCGGTGAGAGAAACTGTCAGGCTCAAGAGCACACACCTGCATCGACTGTCTCATGAATTAGTCCGCTGATAGAGAGCGGGAATCTGGCGCTATGGCAGAACACGTTTTCATGGCAGATGGCATCGCGTATTGGTTATAACCATGCCTCGCCGTGGGACCATGTGCAAACTTCCAAGACTACTGCTATAATGAACCCTTCCACGATCTGCGATGTCCTGTGCGTGAGGTACGCAGTCGGTCAGCAGGACGCTCGTTATTACCACCCCAGAATGCAACACACCGTCAGGACCATTCAGTCCAGTGCGCAACCGTACACGCGCTTCGCCACATCCTTCCATGTCTCCCGGTTTAGTGCGAAACTCTCCGCATACTCGACCTCGAGGTGGTGCAGCCGCTTGCCAACGATCACCAGACTGTGCAGCGGCTCGCCATACGTCTCTGGGGGCGCTGCAAGGAGTTCTGTAAGCGTTCCGGCGACAATGCGTTCCTCCGGCCCGCCACCGACTCGGGAAAGTGCGATCGCAAGCGTTGAGTCCGGGGCGAGCGTCCCGCTTTGTCGCTTCTCTTCCACTTCAGTGAGCTGTGACACTGCCTGGGTGATCGACATGTACCGTGGCGGCTCGTAAATTTTCCTCCCTCTGGATCGTTCACAGGTAAATTATCAAGGAGGGGCGAGTGATAGGTGTGACCAACCTTGCGAGGTTCTCTTCGCTCTGCTCCTTGACCTTGATATCGAGCAAGACGAGCGTGTGCATTCCGAGGTCTGCATTCTCCTTGATGCGGTCATAGAAGCTGTCCGGTTTCCACGTCTCGGTGAAGAACACGAGTGAGACCGTTTGTCCGAAGTTGTACAGCTGCAGTCCGCACGCGCCAACCGCATTCATAATCGATGCGTTATGGATGATTCGCGTCGGGATGTTGAGCGATCGTGCGCGGAGCACGATGTCCGTATGTGTGGTTGCACTGGTCAGACAATGAGTAAGTGCCTCACTGACTTTGATGGTGAATTGATTCCTACCCGTAGGGGTCGCCGACTACGAGTAAGGAGACGTCTTCTTTATCTGCGTTGCGGAGGATCTCGTCGCTTTCGGTTTCGACCATGTCGCGATCTGCTACGATCAGCTCCTTCCCATAGAATGCTTCCTTGCATAATAGGTAAGCAATCATATTCATGGTGTCGTTTGTGATGGACTGACCAGTCGTTCTTTTTGTATCATGAGGATGCTGGTATATGCCTCCAGGTAGACCCGGGATGACCCCTTTACGGCCTGTAGGGAGCTAAGTAATGTCATGATGCATATGAACACATGAAGCTTACCTCCAGACCACGCAAAGTAATGTCCCTCTCATCGCAAAGACCGAGGCCGATGATGTAGAACATCCTTGCTTTCCGTCGGGTGGTGGTGGTAAAAGGCAGAGAAAGATGAGATCTCGATCGAGGGCGAGAATAGATAAGATTAGATCTATGATCGACCGTAAGTCTACACCAGGCTGGCCAGAGACCAGCCCGCGTTTCGTCTGGTCGTGCACACAGAACTGTTGGCAAGGAGACGCGAGAGCAACTGAGAGACCGGGACGAATGCTGTCGATACCTGGCGAGAGTAGTAAGACGACGGGAAGTGAGAACTTTACACCGCTGCCCATTAGCACCATAAACACACTCGTACAATAACACGCCCATCCAAGAGGCACAACCAGACAGAAAGGGAGAACACAATGACCCTCGCTCACAGACGCTATGACTCCGCCCGACCGCCTTTCACTAGCCCCTGCGCCTTCTTGTCTTTGCTCGGGTCACGTTCAAGGTCCATTGGGTCGTACGGAGAGCCGGCTGTTGAAGAGCCCAACGGCTCATCGCCACATCCACAGTCATAGGTTGCATCAAGGTTTGCACAGTCGAACTCTTCGTGGCCGAGTCGGGCGTTCACTTGGTTGTGTAGGAAGCACAGCCTGCGAAGAGCACACCACATCATGAAGGAGTGGCAGAGCATGAAAGTATGTGGCACGCACCAAGTGGCGGCGGCACGTCTTGACGACGTCTGAGGGGGGAACTTCTTAAGGAGCAACTGGAATTCTGCAGCGCACTCTCCACATGGATAGAGTCGCGACATGAGATGGAAGTAGTTGTTCAGCGCGTCGCGCTCATCTTGCGAAGGTTCCTCGGGGAATCGCAGGGTCATGGTGTGCCTAGGGCTTCGTGAGTCAACTTAGAACATGAAACGTTCATGACACTCACAAGAGTTTCCAAGTCGCCCGACCCAGCTCCGCCCTGCCCCAGTATGAAGACGTGCGCCATCATCGTGAAGTAACTGACTCACTTCGCAGTAGCATTGCCAAGCTTCGGCATGATAACGTTCCCCTTGACTCCCTGTGCCGGTGAGGGCGGTATGAAGCCCCCTTCTCCGAAGAAATCACCGGTCCATGTGTCGACATATGTCCGGGACGGCGGATGTAGTAGCGCGAGCGACCCCAGTAGGAACTGTCAGAAACAAGACAGGTCATTGAACCTCGACTCGGTGTCCCGAATCAAACGACATACGAGGGCAAAGACAGTGAACAGGAACGTTTTGCCGAATCGTGTGATCATGGGGGAAGCAGAGTAAGGATGCAGTGGTGCCCAGACGCGCGCGGCATTTACTCGCACCGCGTCGCGAGGTCGCGATCAGTCCGAGTCGCGACCTCGCGCGGTGCCTCTCCCGTTTCCCAGTCACCGCGCGCACGCCGCGAGTGTTGTCTAGGTTGTGGATGGTGTCGATGCAGCTGGCAGTCGAGTTGTTGGTTAATAGAACCTGTCAGGACCGTGAATAGGCAGCACGCCGGAAATCTCGCGTAGATAAGCCGAGAGCTTTATCGGATTTTGAAAGCAGCTAAAGTTAAGGAGAACGAGTTTGAACTGCATCCGTTTCGTGAGTCACTACCATCACCTACATCGCCCTCTAGAGTCACTCGTCTGACCAGCATAAAAGGACAGGGAAGACCGACTGGGCTAGACAGAACTCCCGCACGACACACCATGGCCCCGATTCACGTCGATGAGTCCACCGGCTCAGATGAGACTGGTAAGGGAACGCCTGAGGCACCCTACCAGACCCTCGCGTTCGCTGTCTACACCTACCCCGAGGGCCCCTACGTTATCCGCAAGGACGCGTCAGGCACATACGAAGAGCCAACCCAGTCTGCGCTGAAGAAGGCAAAGAAAGGCGCAGACGGTATCGAGAAGAAGCGCAAGAAGGCGGAGGAGCTCGCTGAGCGCGAGGCAAAGGAGAAGGCAGAGGCGCGAGAGAAGAAGGAGAAAAAGCTCGAAGAGAGCAAGAAGATCGTGCTCAAGGAGGACCCCAGCTTGCCCGCCGCCGTGAAGGTACGTGCTCGCCCCCCGTCGCGACCCGCATCCGTCCAACCCCGTGGTTGTACAGGCGAAGATCTGCAACCTCACACCGCTCAGGACAAAACGCGTCAAGACCTCTGGCTGGGTGCACCGTCTCCGCGACCAGAAGGAGATCATCTTCATCGTCCTCCGAGACGGCACCGGCTACCTCCAATGCGTCCTATCCGGGCAGGTCGCGCAGACGTACGAAGCACTCACTCTCACGCTCGAGTCCACAATCGAAGTCGTGGGTACACTGAAGGTTGTGCCTGAAGGCCAAACTGCCCCAGGCGGACACGAACTTGTCGTGGATTACTGGAGAGTGCTCGGCGCGGCACCTGGAGGCGAGGACGCATTCACCAACAGGCTCAACGAGGCAAGTATTATGTTATGACCGGCTGAACTGCCAAGCTCACTGAACCGTGTCCGTTCAGAAATCAGACCCCTCCATCCAGGCCGACCTGCGGCACCTGGTGCTTCGCGGCGAGACCGCCTCGGCGACGCTCAAGCTCCGCTCTGCCCTCCTCACCGCGTTCCGCTCCACGCTCACGTCGCACGATCTTACCGAGGTCACCCCGCCGTGTCTCGTGCAGACGCAGGTAGAGGGTGGCGCGACGCTCTTCAAGCTCGACTACTACGGCCAGAACGCCTTCCTCACGCAGAGCTCGCAGCTCTACCTTGAAACATGCTTGCCCTCTCTCGGCGATGTCTTCTGCGTGCAGGAGAGTTTCCGCGCAGAGAACAGCCACACCCGCCGGCATCTGAGCGAGTTCACGCACCTCGAGGCCGAGCTTGCGTTCATCACGTTCGAAGACCTCATGACGCACCTCGAGACCGTCATCTGCGAGACTGTCGATAAGTTGCTGCAGGACCCAGTATCCGCCGCGCTCATCAAACAGTTGAACCCCGGCTTCGAGGCCCCCTCGCGGCCGTTCCTCCGCCTCTCGTACGTCGAGGCGATCAAGTGGCTCAACGAGCACGACATCAAGCACGAGGCCGAGGACGCGAACGGGAACGTCATCAAGGACGAGCAGGGCAACCCGGTCATGGTCGAGCACAAGGTCGGCGACGACATCGCCGAGGCCGCGGAGCGCAGGATGACGGACATCCTCGCGCGCCCGGTGTTCCTCTACGGCTTCCCGGCCGAGCTCAAGGCGTTCTACATGAAGAAGATGAACACCGAGGGCGGCCACACGTTCACCGAGAGCTGCGACTTGCTCATTCCCGGCGTGGGCGAGATCGTCGGCGGCTCGATGAGGATTGCAGACGAGCAGGAGCTCATTGCGGCGTACAAGCGCGAGGGCATCGACCCTGCGCCGTACTACTGGTTCACTGACCAGCGCAAGTACGGCACATGCGAGCACGGAGGGTATGGTCTTGGTGTTGAGGTGAGCTCTGTTTGATTCACTGAGAACTTTGACACTTGCTTATACGTCTACAGCGTTTCTTGGCTTGGCTGGCGAAGCGATACACCGTCCGTGAATGTTCTCTGTACCCCAGGTATGTCTGACTCTCACCATTGCTGCTCGGGTGCTGATCACTGCGATCTTCAGGTGGCCAGGCAGGGCGACCCCTTGAGCAGACTAGAGGCAGTAGAAGACGCAAGAAGACAGTGTATTCCTACATGTATAGATCGAGTCTTACCAGGGTTTTCCGTATCCAGTGCAGCATGTTTTCTCTCGCTCGTCCTCCTGCTATTGCGTCCAATAATTTATGACTGATCGCTCTCTACTGTCTATATCAGAGATGCCGCCACAAACACATTAAAGTTGTACGTTCGAGGCCTCTCGTGCACCCGGAATTCGCGATGACTTGGTGCGCAATCGGCGACGACGACGCCATCGCGGAACATCGTCGCCTTCATGCCTCCGCCAGCGGTCATCGGGTGCGATAGCGTCGTCACTCCCTTCTTCACCAACCAGGAACGACCATCAAGACCGCCGTCCGTCCCTGACACACGAACTTCCGCAGGAGCTATGGCGAAGATGACGACCCAGAACTTGTCGTCCGTCTGAGACCCGACCGTCAGAAATCGCTGCAGATCCCTCGAGAGTCAGAGTGGAGCGTACGTACCAACTCCCAGCGATCTGGCCGCGGCACTGTATCGTGAGTCGCATTGGCGGCTTTGAGATGGGGGCGGGACCACATGAAGATGCGGTCGCGCTCGATAGGCGGGTACGCGCCGTCCTTGAACGCGCGTGCAAAGTATTCGTTCAAGTCCAGCCAGGCGTCGTGCGGGAAGCCGTCGACCCATGCTTCGGAGTTCGGCTGTGCGCCCTTGATAGGCCCGATGTAGTGCGACTCGCCGTAGTCTGGAGGGCGTCAGTCATGAGTAGTAGTAGGGTCGCGAGTTCGGATGCATATGCACCATTCCAGGAGATGATCTGCACAATGTCGACTTGGTCGCGCATGGCGATCAGCTGGGTCCATCGTCTGACGAACAGCCAGTCATCTCCTCGGTATATCCACTGTGGTTGTTCTGTAGTCAGCTCGTAGACTTCTGCAGCATTGTACGGGGAGACGCGCGTTCTTGTTCCACGAATCAGGACCATAGTGCTGCGCGAAGTCGTCAGCGACCAGATGTTCTGCCATCGGTGCGAGAGAAGTGGTCACACCGTAAAGAACCACGGGGAGACCGCTGCCATGAAGGTGCGGCCACCGAGGTGATGGATATGGTGGCGGTCGGTATCGAGCTTCGGACACTCGATCTCATGCCTTGGAGAGTCGACTGTCAGGTGTATCGGCCAAGACCCATTCCACTACCCCAGCGGTCACCGGTCAGTCGTCGGAACATTGACCCAACAGGCTCTCACGTTGAAGTATCCGTCCATGGCGGTGATATGCGGATAGCGGCGAGGGTCAATGAAGAACGACGGGATCAGGTGTATCTATGAACTTCTAGTCAACGATGGTTCGGGGCATTACATTCATTAGATGCGCTTCTTCATCTCGCGTACCGGGGCAATGTCTTCCAGAGAATCCTTGACGAATTGCCAGGCTTCTTGCACCGTCGCGTGGCCGAACAAGCTGTCTTGTCCCGCGAACGTTGACACGAGCACCTTGCCGTGGTACAGGAGTTGGTTTGGGTGATGTGCGACACCTGCCATGTATCTGCGGAGGAGACGGACATCTTCTCTTGTGTTTCCTGGGATCCTTCTGCGTTCGTTCAGAAATCGCATGAGCTTTCCAGAACACGTGAAGTAGCAGAAGGGAGCGGCGGACGGAGGACCCTGCAAGGTTCACATGGCTAGAAGATGGATCGTCCACGTCCAAGAGGGGATTAGCCTAGGTACCAGCCGCGGTCGTGTAAGGTTGAGGGCTACGACGGCATACGTACGTCATGTCGAAACTCATAAACAGCTTGAACGGCGTTTTCAACTCGAGCGCCGCAGCATAGCACCGGACCACCGAGTCGTACTGCCAGTCCTCTGGACCGACGTTCAGGGCAAAGGCATCGCTGAAATTAGGAGGACTGTGTTAGCGCGGCCGTGGCACCAGAAGCTGAATGCTCACATTCCCCGAGAAGAAGCCAGAGCAATGTCGTCCTTCCATTCGTGGACCGTGTAAGGCTGTTGGTGTCGATCAGCATTTGCGCATGGTGTCCTTCACTCATGAGAACCGATTACATATGTATTCCCGACCATGAAGCTGTGTGGTTAACGCGAATCAGTGAAGTTGTTCCGAGAGGTGCCTCTTGCGAGTGAACTCTCGGCGATACTCAACTGGGCGACCACCAGCTTTCGGGACATCGAGTCAATTTCTTACGGTCCCGGTGACCTCTGACTGGAGAATAGTGTTCCTGTCGAGAGAGAAGGTTGCTCCCAGAACGCAGGGAGGAAGGCTGAGAGCACCGGGCCCCGGGGAAGCTGCCGCGAAGCGCAAGTACACGCGTGAGAAAACAACCTTGAAGTTGCACGGCATTTGGACGACTTTGACTTTGCCCATGATGGCAAGTCCGATCACCAGGTGTTCCGCCTCCAGACCTCCAAACACGCCGTCTCCCCATACATAAGTGCCGCACAATGCCAGCCGAGACAGCGAAAGGCATCCCACATCGACTCTGCAACTCCCGACCTTGACCAGCCACGGAGTGCGCGCTGCGTGCGCGAACGCCGCGGAGTTCGAGTTCAAGTCTGCCAATGCCAGTGGGGACCACAACTTCCTGTGAGTCTGAGTCTTTCTGCCCGAAAAGACTCGAACTCACCAACTTCGAATGTGCAGCAGCCACGGCCGCGCGGCGCGACATGGAGGACTTCTCGGCCTTGAAACGCAGCGACGAGCCATTCTTCCTGCCCGCGCACGACGGGATCGTCCATCACCCAGAAGGCGGCGCGTCCTACATCTGCAGGAAGGAGTTCATCAAATGCATCCTGCGCCAGCTCGGACTCGTACCGCCCAACGCAAGATTCCCTTCCGAGTCCGAGTCCGAGTCCACCGCGGAAGCCTCGTCGTCGAAGACCTCGAACCCGCGTCCCGACCTCCCCGCGTTCGACTCCGGCATCTCCTTGGGACCCGACGGTTCCTCGACTACGGTCTACATCCACGTCGGCGCGCAGCCCAACAACAGCCCGCACACCGGCACGATCACCGTCTTCGCCGCCGCCTTCGTCTTCGCTCGCGCGCTCCAGACCACCTACAGAACGCTCCGCGAACGCGCCCTCGCCGCGGGCATGGACATGTCAGGCTGGGTGGACGCCGTCCGGGCGGTCGTGCAGCTCGACATCGTCGACACCGCCCCAGACAGCAGCCAGACGAGCACGATCGACGGGATCGTCTACCAGCGGAGCCACCGCTCGACGGGCGCGATGGACTCGTTCCTCCCGGACTATCACGCTCTTCTCTCCGCGCTCTCCGCGTTCGTCGATGGGGAAATCGAGTATAGGGTGACATACCAGGACGCGCTGATGCGTATGCCTGCGATGCGGGACGCGCTACGCGCGATCATCCTCGACCGGGAGCGCATCGAGGCGGAACTCGCGCCCGAGAAGGAGCGTCTTGCGATGCGGAGCGCGTGCCCCGTCGAGGGGTGTGCGCTGGCGGACAAGCATGGCATACGGAACGAGTACGCTGTGGACGCAGAGAGCACAACGGTCACGTTCCGTTGCCCGGAGCACGGCGCGCACTCTGTCCGACTTGAGAATCCCGATGCGCGGGCGCGTCTGGAGCTGAACACCCCGCTCCGGAACCTGGCGCGGACCCTCGTGTACATGGCTGACTCCGTGGCGAGCCGCATCCCTGGTCAGCGCGTCCCGCAGCGCATACACACGCGCGTGACGGGCGGAGACTACCAGGGCACGTACCAGGAGCAATTTTTGTACCGCCAGCTCGTCTTCCTCAACGACGAGATGCGGCTGCCGCTCAAGGACGTCTGGCCGGTGTTCACGTACGTGCCTCTCATCGTCGATTGGTCGGGTGCGAAGCTGTCCAAGAGCTACTACGTGCGCAAGAACGCATACGCGTACCTCAAGCCGCGTGGGATGGAGTACCTCCTCGAGTACAGGAGGATGGTGGAGCAGGGCAAGGACGTGAGGGTGCTGTTTCGGATGGTCGAGGACTGGTTCAACGAGCCGAAGAAGCTGAATAGTCGAGTGTACAGCCTTGAGTACGTCAACCTCATGTTCACTGCTGCTGAAGAACGGAGGCGGACCGTCATGGGGGAGCTGAAGGCATTGGGACGAAAGGAGTATGTTCGACTTGCTGTAGCGCTAGTGCTTGGATATGTGGTCGGGAAGACATCCTGTGTAGCTTAGCTCTGAAGCATGCCGGTTGTACGCGCCTGTGCGGATCAGCTCCGAAGCTGACGTGCGTTGCAACGGCATGTTGAGGTGTAGCATTAATTGGTCACAACATTATACAAGCGACTGCTCGAGGGGTTCTATGTCGACAGATCAGTTGGAGGGACATCAGCATTGGGAGAACCGACTCACACAAGGTAGCGCGACGATACACAGACAGCGTGGTAAGAGCATGGTGGAAAGTATGGTACAGAAAGTCGATGTGCAGCATCCAAATAATCCAAACGGAAGGAACGAGTGCCCGAAAATGGTTCTAGAAGATCTTCTCCATATCCTCCAGCTTCATCTCATTGACGAGCTGCTTCGTGGCATACCGCCACCCTTGCGGGACGGCGATGTCGAAGCGCGACTTCAGTTCGGCCGTCGTGAGTGGTTTTCGGAGTTTGTAGAGCTCCGTGACGGGGTATCCATACTTGGACTGTTTCAGACCCCGGTCGAAGTCGTCGTTTCCAACACCGGAGGGGTCGTTGACCTCGCCCGGAACCTTGGGCGTGGTCGTGAACATGAGGTATCTATGCAGATCCGCATGAGCATCCGTGATTCATAGCGACAGCACGCATA
Organism: Lentinus tigrinus ALCF2SS1-7; assembly: GCF_003813185.1. Classification (NCBI taxonomy): domain Eukaryota; kingdom Fungi; phylum Basidiomycota; class Agaricomycetes; order Polyporales; family Polyporaceae; genus Lentinus; species Lentinus tigrinus. Next base: position 331,055 of record NW_027137934.1, read on the forward strand.
CAACAAGCAAAGGGTCTCGCAAGGTGTTGCTCAGACATGTCGGAGACAACTGAACTGCTGACTGGAGAGCGTCCCCGTCCCAGCACGGCCTCCCATATGAGAGGTGTCCTCAGCGGAACGCAACCAAGCGACACGTAGCTGATGAAAAGAAAATCAAAATAGCGACGAACGTACGTTATGGCAGACGTGGGTGCTGTCTCGTACAGCCAGAACCGTGTCACTGTCTCCAGCTTGTACTTGCGGTACTCGTGGTTCTTCTTCCTCGCCGCGATGAGTTTCGTGAACTCGGGCTTGATGGAGAGGATCGCGTCTGTGGAGACCCGGTTCTCGTCTCCAGCCTTTAACTTGGACTTGGCCTTCGGTTTTGTCGGCTTGGGCGCGGATTGCACGCGTTTTGGAGGTGGTAGCTCGTCAGAGGGGGAGCTTGGGGATGCTGCGCGCGGCGGTCTCGATACGGCGGAAGACTTTGTGAACCCGAAGAGTGTAGTCTGGTGAAGGGGCTTCTTCTCTGTTCGTTCGGCAGGCATAGTGTCAAATAAAAATCAAGGTGGGAGGTAGTGGTGGTGAGGAACTTGGCGTCCACGCGCCCCGACGCGTCTGTGGCTGAGCGGGGTAACATTCCCACGGCACGACGCGACGCGTCAGGACGCGTCTTTCTCATGCGCGAATGCGACATGTCTCTCACATACCACATATAAACCGCACAGGATGACAGAATATTGAAGGTGAGCGAGGCGTTGCGGAGCAAGAATGGGCGTCCCCATCCGAGACGCGCTGTTGCAGCGAAAACGGGCCATAAAGGACGATGATGTCATAGCCAGTCTCCACTACACCAGGGCGCATATAAGCACTACTTATAAGCACGCACCTCTATCGCGCACCACGACCAGCTACTACCTATCATTCCACCATGTCTGAACACCGCCCGAACACCTCTCCCCCTCCCGAGGGTCATGGCCCCGCCGTCGTACCCAACGACGCCCGCCCGACAACTGACTTCCAACCCGCGCCGCCATCCGAGACGGTCCAACCGACAGCGGTGGGCACCCCACCTCAGCAAGGTACGTCCCAGCCATCCTTCCAACTTGCGATACAGGTCGTTGAAGCAATCAACTCGCACAGCTGCTACACAACCTGGCTCCGGCCCCGCCGTCCAGAACGTAGTCGTCGAGCAGACGAAGCCCTCATTCAACCAGCAAGTAATTGGTGCGTATGCATATAACGCATGTCCGTGGCTCGAGATGCTGACGCTCAGATGCAGGGTACGCCAAGGTACGTCATGCATGATATGAGCCGTTGGCGATTGTACGTACTGACTGGGTACGGTCTCATTGCTTTGGCTCTGCAGGAGATCCGTGGTACGGTACGTGGTCACCCCGCCGAATGACGCTAACTTCCATGTTGACACCGCATGCCTTCGCAGATCTTGCGCAAGCACGATACCAAGGATTACGGTGGCAAGATTCGCAAGGGCGAGGAGCCGTGGCCGCCCCAACCTGATCAGAACGACACGACCTCCTCGCCCACATCGGCAAATGCCAACCCACAATGATGGCATTCGCTACCATTGTTGTTGTATCGCGTTGTATCCATACCATAAACTGCCTAATGATGACATGGTACCCTTTCACCACGCAAATCAGCACAATATGTGGCAAGGGGGAAACGGCAGTGTGCACAACCAATAATGAAAAAAACAAACCTACATGTCGTCAAGACAGTGGCCAACGCCGGGATCGAACCGACGACCTTGGCGTTATTAGCACCACGCTCTAACCAACTGAGCTAGCCGGCCATACAGTAGTGCTAACCCATATAGATATGTGCTTAAAGTGGACACAGAGCATTATGCTACTCTTGAGATACGAGTCAAGATGCTACTTGTACTTACGATCTGATGATGAATAGTATCGGGCCACTGTAGAATCAGTCGACAGGCATGATAACGTGAATTGCATGGGTAGAGTGCTCACACAACGGTAGTAATATTAGTAGGTTCTACGCTACAAAAGCAAAAGTAGTACTAGATCGAACATTTAACTCACCGGCAAATGCTATAGCTTTTGCGGACCGTGCTACTTTTAGAAGGTGGAGTCGTAATTCAATCAAATCTGTGACTTGTCCGACCTCGCTCTCGAACAGGACGACCATGACAGACATGCTGTACGCAGTAGCCGGTCCCCCGGGCACGCCCATGGTACCATATATCATCAAGCCTGAGGAAGCGATGAACAGCGTCAGCATTGTCATCTATGGAGCGAAATTGACTGTTGAACACACGTCGCACCGGCCGCAGGGCAGGTTCGCAATGAGCGACACCGTGACCGTCTTCGAAGCTCTGAGGCTCGGACGCAAGGTTTGTCCAAGATACCGAAAGCCACTGCGTGCACAATAGGCTGCCGCCATATAGGTGTCGACCTGAAAAGGGAAGCGCGACGGCTGGACACATGTGCTCAGGCTGTGACACACGAAAAGCGGAGACCCTGCGACGAGCAGATACTCACTACAAGAGTGTTCAGAGGGTATTGTGGTCAACCTGGGCATACATGGCGAGAATAGAGGGAGGAAGGAGGGTGTCGAGTGGCCAGGTAGTCTTGCGCGTTTTGTAGCGTCGACTAGACCGCTTTGGCGATCGTACAAGAGCCTTGCTAAAGATAAGAGCCGAAGACTTGGCCGGAGTTATCAAGAACGAGAGGCACGGAGAAGATGTGAGGGCGTCGAACTTGAAGTCGTATCTGGCAAGCCGCGCAGTCCAAGAGGAGTGGTCTGAAACATACCATATATGAGCTTCTGTACGGCCACTGCATGCACGCGTTCCATGGAACTTGACGCTGTCACTTCAGATGAAGGTTGCGAGAGTGGAGGAAGCGTCGAAAGAGCTGGTGATAGTAGGGGGAAAACGTCAGTACGAATTGAGCGCTAACTGCTTGACCGTGACATACCCGACTCGGCACGATCACGAGGCCGTGTCGAAGCTGGGACGAATTGTCTAGCAGTTTAATAGTATGCGGGCACTCAATAGAGCGTATCGCACGTACCGTGAGGGTGTTGAAGAGGTGCCAAAATAGCTAGAAAGCGGGGAGAGACGGGGAGGGAGCGACGGTGTGGCACCGCGTCGAGCTTGGCCTCGAGCTGGCCGGTACCGCCGTAGGAAGGCAACGCGACGTCGAGTAGGCCGCCGGTGACGATGCAGAACGGGCTGTCGAGGACGTCCAGGTCCTTGGCTGATGTCGAGCCTCGAGAGCGACATGTCAATTCGCCCGCGCGATCCAACGGCGACGCTATAACGTTGTTCTCGATAGTACTTCGTGTTCTTGGTGACGACGCGTGTGCAGGACGTCGCGGGCGGTGTGCAGGAGGTGGATTATATGCCGGACGGTGTGGTGGTGGTCGGAGGACGCATCGGATACAGTGACTTGCGCCCAGCGACACGCGAGGAACATCCCCGCACACGAAAGGCCCGGTAGACCTGGGAAGTGGTCGAGCGTAGATACTGATTAGTACCGTGACCTCGGGTGAGGTAGGGGTAGGTAAGTAGCTTAAGGGCTGTGGGTGCGCAACGTGAGCAGCGTGAGCAGGCGAACATTGCTAGGCAGCATCAAGCGTGGAGGCTTGAATCTTCGTCGCCGTCGACGCGCCGGGAGATGGCAGCTTGCACGGGTTGGCCGCTGGCGGGCTTAGAGATGGCCGCAGCGGCATTTGCTCGTGGCGTCATGTGCGATTCAACGCGACATCCATTGAACATATTGAACTTGGTTATCCAATCTGGAGGAACACGCATAGTATACAAATCGAACAAGCAGCGCACCACGTTCTGGGGATCAAATACACCTGAGCAACCCAATGCCTCGTGAGTCCGGTCCACACTTCACTCGCACATGGCTGCGAGTTGCTGTTCAGCCTAGAAAACGGGTGCATAGTGAGTGTCGTAGTATGGTTGATCATATCAAAGGTCACCATGAGTCGACGACTTACTTCCTGCCGCACCTGAAGTTCCAAGAGAATCCCTTCGCCGACCATCTCCCACACAACCGTTGCCACCACCTGACCGGGCAGCTTGAAGACATGAGCCCAGTAGGCCATATCGTTAATGGACGGGGTATACCCGGCAGGATACTTCTTCAGCTCCTGGCGAACCAACTCTAAACAAATGGCGTTCATCAGCTTTACTTGCACTGGACCCTGTGGCATGCACATCAGCATGAGTGAAGATATAACTCACCTTCTGCCCGCGCATGGAGCTTTTGCTCCTGCCGTTTCATCCATTGGTCATGCGATCTTTTCCTGTAGCCCTCGAACCCGGGCAGCTGGCGGAGTTCCTCGAAAAGTCTGATGCTCTCGCCTTCGGTTAGGACCTTGCCCCTGGTGCGCTCTATTGTGAAGATGAGAGACAAGAGCGGCAGATTTGAAGTTCAGTCCATACCTTTCCTGTACGCCTCGGCCTTCTCGTGACGAAGACGTTGGGTGGAAGTCGGGGTCATCGTCGGCGAGCTGAACAGAAGTTGACTAAGGAGAGGCGGGGGTGGAAAGGTTAACGTGGGCGTGAAATGCGGTGGGACGCGCGTACGAGTCGGCGCTCGGGGAAAGCTGAGGAAGGGGTGGATCCGAGTCGTCGTAAGGTCCTCTAAAACCTTTTTGTTGACATAAATTTGACTTCGCTGCGAAAACCAGGTTCCCATCGCTCGTTAGACGGGTTGTCGCTCCTACTATCGGCTTCGTGCGCTCTAGCCTGATGTCCTGGATTGTCGTGCATCGTCAGTTCCTCAAGAATGAAACTCCGAGTTCGTGCAAAACCATCCCGACTATGGATGTGTACTCCACTCGACAGGAATACTCCGGGCATGGAGTGCGATTGAGAGGAGCATAGTTGGTTCACCACAGACGTCTTCGGTGTACCTTCTGGTGAGCAACATTGCAATATTCGGGCTTCGATGGTTCAAGCACGAACCGGCGCGCGTTGGCTACAGCGCAGAAGACTCGTCCACACCTCCCGCAGCTGTAGAACAAGAGGGCTCGACCGCATGTCAGCACAAATGCGAATTGCGATCTTTCAATACGTCTCTCGGAGAATGTTTGGCTGTCGGAGAGCGCGCTCATGGATGAAGACCTTCGCAAGTCGCTTTCTCTGCCCTCCCCAAGGTCCATCTATCGTTGGCTTTCAATGCAAAAATGATCGCAAACAGAGCATCCACGCGATCGCTACAGGCAGTCGGACTGCAGACCACGCACGATCGCGTGTCGGCTCTCTTGCGGGCGATTGCTCCTGCACGTCACCGGCGCTAGCGGCGACGGTGATGTCCAAGTCGCCGCCGGCCCGAGGACCATCCGCTGCGTTCCTCGGCCTGTGGCCCATCGGTTCTGGCAGGCGGAACATGCTCAACGCATGCGGTGGTAGCGGACGCGCATATCTTGAGATCGCGCGTCCCCACAACCTGACACCAGTTCAAGAATTGTGGTACATGGACGAAGGCGGCTGCTTGACAGACGGTCAATGCTCTCCCCTCGAGAAAACGGAAACGGTCTGCGAAGCTACATGGATCGGTAGAGATCCGCCGTGATGGCGTATCGTCCTAGGAGCTCCGGAGCGTATACAAGCAAGCGACGACGCCATGAAAATGTCAGTATGTGGTGAATGAGCCGCAGCTTATACGCACCGTATTTCCAGCAATGCGGCAGGCTCTGACTCACTCAGGAGTGATATGAATCAGAGAGGCAGCAGTAGCCATTACTGGGTGAGTCCCACATACTGGTATGGATAGAGCCAGAACATCGATGCCATGCAGCGCAAGACGCATGCGTTGGTTCTCATGATGCCTGGGTGCTACGTCATAGTGAGTGGTTAAGCTGGCATACGCAAGTTTGATCTGAAAACACACCAAAACCCTGATAGAATTGGGCCAAGTTACTGTCAGTAACTGGACCCAAGTATGTCAGTGCTTTCGTGTGTTATCAGATGCAACCTGTAAATCCACTATCATGGATTGATGGAAAGTCCCTTGGGGTCCAACCATGGAAATGGACATGGTGACACTCACCCTCCAGGGTCTCAATATTGACACTAATGGTGTCATTCTGAGGACCGCCATGCAACCTAAGGGATGAACAGAGAGTCGGAGACAATGCTCAGTCTGTGCGCAGCGTATTCACCAAAAATCAGGGGGCAGAAAAATACGCACAGCTGAGCCGCATACAGATCGCTACAGTCTGCTACAATTGACACCGGCAGAAAGGGATGCCACTCACTGCCAACTGGCGCAGTCACCGATGTCTTGAGACTCCTTGAAGTCCAACTCCGACTTACTCCGGTCCGATCATGACGATGACCTGGCCGAGGGGAGAAGAGAAATCACGTCCAGGAAGGGAGTTGGATGGAGCGGAGGAGGTTGATGATCACTGATGCGATGAGGAGGAGGAGGTCGGGGCATGTCCGGAGTCCGAGACATGTCCGGGAGTGACTCGGAGTCCGACGGACGCGCGTCGCGAGCGCAGGGCATCACGCCCGCGTGTGGAGCGGGCGCCTCGTATTCCCAACATATCACTTATGTTCACGCAGGCTCGCCAAGCCAGTCTCACTCCTGCGCATCCCGGAGCATGACACACCTGCGCTGCAACCGATACTTGACATATACCACCGCTATCCGATGAGGAATATGCATGGGTGTTCAAGTTGCTTGTTCGCGTGGCATAGACAATGGACGTCCCATTCCGTACTATAAGTATCGTCTGCTACCAGTGTCATCTGCCATGACGGAGGTCAGCACATTCGGGAGAATGAGTATTCATGTTGTTGTTCGACGTACCAATGTATACATCCTCCGACGGCTTTCTTCCGCTTCTATACACTAGACCTCGGCCATTGTCTCCCTCTGCCCACAAAGTAAACGGCCTACGCAACGCGTGTAGTCAGTCAGCGCATCCAAGGCGAGTACTCGTACCTGAAACACCGGTATTTTCTCTGCTGGCTAGTAGTAAGTTCATAGGTCTTCGCCTGCCGCTCAGTCTGCCGCTGCGTCTCTCCAGAATCACTGCATGACCAACAATATTCACCGCCTGCACCAGTGCGGATACAGAAACTTCCCCGGAGAGTCTGAAGTTGTAGGCTCCGTATATTTGAATGACCGAGAGCCATCCTCGAGGGCCGTCTTGGAGGCCCTTCGTCATCCCGACCTCAAAGACCTCCCTCAAGTCAGGCTCATTCTGCGGTCTCTGGAGTCCCGCCGGATCCGTGCCCCTGCTTCAATTTCCGATTTGCCCGCTCACGAGGGTGTCCCCTCAAAAGACATCCGTGAGGATTCAATCTCAGTCTCACCAATTCCCCATGCATGAACGTTGCAATTGCCCTTTATTCCCGCCTCCGGGAATAATACCTTGTAGCAATGCGAACACGCATACGCTCCCTGATCGAAACAATCCTCGAACGAGCGACACAGCCGCTCTCTCCAACGTCACATCCAACTCGTACATGCCCATGGCCATGCCGGCGATGCACGAAAGTCGGTTGTTGGAGGATCGGTCGCAGCAGCCCGTGAAAGTTCTGGGGACACCTCCTCGGAGAAACGGCAACATTCAGGACGAGATCATTGCATATCAAACATATAATAACCACAACGATCCGTGTAATGAATACAGGCGGACCATGCTTGACAAGCAGCGGCACAAAAGTAAGTACGTTGCGCGAGTCAATTTTGAAAGCGAATCATCTCAGTCACGTGACCTGAACGCAGCGGCATCATCCCATCGTCCCCTCGAGTCGACGAGGGGTGAAAGCCTGCTAGACTCCTCCAATGTCACTCAAGACATACGGCGAAGCGTAGAGACTATGGAAGAAGGGCTTACTCTGCGAAACGACGCAGAATAAGCCCGTAAACAGCCAGTCCTCGAGTGGTGGGCCCCCAGAATCCGCCCGGGAGGAAGGGGTCGTGCGCAACCAACTAGCACAGCTCGGCACAGTCAACTGACTGCGCAGGTCGTCTCTCGTTGCGTTATCGCAAGAGTATCTGACAGACCCTTTCCTGCTGGCCAGGGCTGGCTCCATGTTGGGGGGGGGGGGTGCTCCCCGGCGTCGCACCTCTTGCATAGTGAGAACGACGCGCGGCATGCGAATTGTCCACGAGCGGAAGCGCGACCGGTGCGCGCACAGTCCATCCTCGAGGAAGGTGGCGGGATCGGTCGATGTGCGGGTCGACAAAGGAATGTATGGGTGACCTGGTAAATATCAGAATAGCATGCACATGCCGTCCCTCGTAGGCCCAGCACGGTAGCGTTGCACAGCGAGCGGGACGATCACAAACCTACATAGCGGCGAAAGGGATGGTGGTCGTCAGAGACAAACCACCCCCACTCAGCCAGATGAACACCAAGTTCACGCAAGCATGAGCGCGCCTATATCCAGGAATCGACACTGGACTTCATAACGTTCGTGGCGAAGACGGTGTACAGCACCATCCCAATCTCTCTCTCCTCCGACCAGCTCTCTAGCCATCATCGCCCCGCCAATACCAACAGCCATGGCGTGCGGCAAGGACGCGCGTGACGTCACGGAATCGCGAGATCGACGTCCTCAGTACCAGATCGACCGTGTTCGGTGAATCGGTAACATGCCTGCCGACTCGATCCCTTCGACGCCATCCGGTCGGCCCTCGACGCGCTTCGCGAGATCCCACAGGTAGAAGTCGATGACGACGCTGCTAACAGCGTCCTCCGCCTCGTCTACGTCTTCTTCCCCGCCGCCGTCCACCCCAGAACGCCGCGCGTCAGCGACGATCCTAAGGATCTCCCGGCGGACGCGTTCGACAGCGACGATGCTCGCCGCACGGATGCTCAACTCCTCGGGGCTCCCAGACGCGAGCGGGGTACGGGTGTTGAGGAGTTTGACGAGCGAGGGCGGGTACGAGAGGATACGGAGGTGGTGCAGGATCTGCGGCACCCGGTAGTCGGCAAACATGGTGAGTTCGTGGATGCGCGCGCCTGCGGGGAACAGCGGGTGTGGGTGGGAAGCGTGTTCGGGATAGAAGGCAGCCCATGCCTCGGCGACAAGAATCTGAGTGCGTTTCCAGATGTACACTGAACATGCATAAGCATCAGTACCCTGCCTCGACGACGACTAGAACGAGATACGTACCTCGTCGTCTGTCGTACATATGCTCGTCGCGGAAGGACGGGAATGTGTCCGCGACCATCTTGACTAGCTGCAGTGCTGATCCTCGGTCCTCGTATCGTCGTCGAAAGGCCTCGATGAAGCCGCAGAATGAACCGCCGAAGTCCTAGAAGCGACATGAGAAGACGTTGAGAAAATGTAGAGACGAACTCACCGAACACAGGATTACGCCGACTTCGCGGAGTACGCGTACGCGCTCATGCAACAATGGGATCCCTTCTGTTGATTGCGCGGCTGGACGGAAGACATGCTCGATGAGCGAGTCTGGACAGCGTGTCTCGGAAGCGTAGAATGCAGGGTCGGTGATCGGAATTCCGTCCTCGAGTGCTGCACGAAGGAGAGTAAGCATCAAGGTTTAGGGGGAAGATAGACAAAAGGCGGTGAATTGCCATGGGGTAGACGTGAAATAATTCGGAACTCGACGCGCAGGATAGTGTTACTACTAATCCAATGCGAACTCACCTCGATCAATTGCCGCAACCAACGACCAGTACCCCGTATGGACGACCATCCGGTCCGAGTCCCAACCTTCGCGCCATTCTACACCGTATCGCCCATGCTGGCCCTCCAGCTCCGACCAGAAGCTGAAGTTGAGGGAGGATATGAGGAAGATCCAATTGAGGCATGCGTGCGTAGATGGATCCTTCCAAGAAAAGGGCTCGGCTGGACAGATGTGGAGAGGATGTGTTCGCCAGGTTCGCGGTGCATAGGACTCCCGCTGCATTTGGGCATGAATCTGCCGCAGATACGCGTCAGCTCCAGTCTCGCATGCTTTAGTATAGGTGCAGATCGTACATATTTTGCTGCAGATCGTATCCCATCTTCGTTTGGCCGCGCGAGTCCGATTGCCTGACGAGGAAGTAGAATGCTATAAGAGGCTGCTCGGACTGTCGAGAAGCATGCTCGCAACCTACTTCGACGGCCCATTTGGAGGTCTCCAGCACCGGGTTGACACCCTCGTCGTATGTTGGGCGTATTTGGGCACCATCTACTTGAGCAGCGTGGTCTCGTTTCACATCGCCATTCGTCTGAGGCTTTTCATGGGGTTTTGTGGTAATTGTCACAGTCATCTGACGTAGCAGGTGCCGCTCCTAGAGTACGACTGAGGTTATCGCAGTGATCTTGAGGGCAGTTCGAGGATACGGAGAAAGCGAAGGCGGAATGCAAACATCGTGGCGGGCGACGGAAAGAAAAGTGATCGAAGCCAGCGAGGAAACCGCATCGGGCGCTTAGACTTTGTTGAACATCTGCTACGTCCGCATACATCTCTGAGGTCTCATGTTCTGCGTTGTGTTGAGCTCGTTTTTTTGCCGGAACATTCAGGAAGACCACCGTCTTTATCCAAGCTGTAGTGGCTAGGTCGCTGAACTAGGTTGTTCGGTCGAAGTTCAAACGTTAACGCTCAACCTACATACATCGCCGACCTTCTCAACACTATACCTTGGAATCGCCGAACGTCAGGATAGGACATGACATTGATATCTGGTCACTGTCAATGGCCGCCTGCGTATATGACTCTGACTGGCAACCATGAGGTCGATGTCACGGTCCTGCGCCGCACAGTGAGTATGTTGCCCTTGTTCTGGGCTCTTCGTCGTGCCTCGCGTGTTCTGCTGAGCATATGCATGTACAGTACGCTCGCGGTACGATTGATCACGTAGTGATCGCAGTCCTATCGCAATTGTGGGCATCTTTGCAAGGAGTGTCTGCGCTACCATTCCGCAAGGCACAGTCGACTGCGCACGTCTGACTCAACGCCCTCACCCACCGGGTTCGGATTGAAACCGCTCAACAAGGCCCACCAGCGTCGATATACAGCCGCTGCGCATGAGCACGCCTCGTCGCGCAGCTCCTCCGCTGTCTGCGCAGTACGCGCTCATCTGCAGCTAGCATTGCAAGGATCGCGGCCGGTCCAACTTCGAAAACGCCCACGCCAAGGATATAAACGCTAACGTCATCGGAGGGACAGCCTCGCCGTCCATCTCACCCACCTTGAATTCTACCATCATGAGCACTCCGAACGCTGGATACAACCCGGAAAAGGGCCCGGAGACGAGGGAGCTCCTCGCACCCCCACCGCCTGGTCCTCCCGGCTACTATGCCGTCTACCAGCCCCCCGTCGTGATCCCTCAGGACCGCCCCAGGAATGCCCGCAGGCGGCGTTTCTGGCACTTTCTCGCCTGCACTTTCATCTTTGTCGGTGCAATGCACCTTCTCGCTCGCCAGGGACATCATACACCTTTGGCAAGTCTTCGAGCACCATGTTCATGAATGTCAGAAGCTGACGTTGCAACAGTGGTATGGGGGCTCCCCCGCTCAGCAGCAGGTTAGCGACGACATGTACCCCTACACGCCTGCACAGTGCTCGGAGGCTGTGAACTGGACCACGGACGTCGCGAAGCACCCAGACGACTTCCCATTCCACGCGCAGACGTCCTTCACCCTGCCCGTCGGCGCGAAGGAGCTCGCGTTCGTCGCCGAGGGCGCGCAACAATATGGCCACTTTGAGCTCTCGCAAACCGCCGACGCAGGCTCCGACGAGGCCATCGTGGATGTGCACGTCTCCTACTACGAGCCGGAGGCACTCTCCGACGCGACCGTCTGCCGTCTTCATCCCGCCGAGGACGACTGGGGCCTCGGAATCTTCGTATGTCGTCCAGCTTCGGCTTGCAACATGCTGTTCTAATTGCTTGTATGCGTAACAGACGCCCCACTGGATTCCCCGACCGCGTACCCGGCGCAGCCTCAAATTCCACGTTCACGTCCGCCTCCCTGCTGCTGACTCGGATTCCCCGCTCAAGATTGAAAACCTTGGTACAGCCTTGCCGCAGTTCACGCACCATATCGAGGACATTGGCGATACCGCGTACTTCGAGCTCCTTCGCCTGAAGGGCTCCAATAGTCCGGTCGAAGCTGAGGTACGCCTGTCAACTCGAGCTTGTCGTCCATGGATGGCTAACGGCTACGCAGTCCGTCGCTGGCAACTTGCTGCTAATCAAGTCCACGAATGGCGCTATTCGCGGCACGTACAACACCTCGACGTCGCTCGTGCTCGAGACATCCAACGCCCCGATCAGCGTGAACGCGAACCTCTTGAACGGCAACGAGCGCCCGACCATCTTGTACGCCAAGACGAGCAATGGGTGCGCCTCCTTTCTCTTTCTCGAATCTCACTACACAGTAAGTACTTACTAACTGGACACTTGTAGCCTCCTCGACGCCGTCGTCACGCTCGCCACGAACACCTCCGACGACACTCAGGGCAAGTACGACGTCACGACGCGCTCGTCCAACGCCCCGCTCCGCCTCACCTTCCTCGACGCGCCCGTCGGCTCCCTGCTGACGGCCTCCGCGCACACCTCGAACTCGCCCATTCACGTCACCCTGCACGAGACGTACGAAGGCCGCTTCGAGGGGTCCACATCGTCGTGGTTCCACCCCGAAGTCAGGTGGAAGCCGGTCGAGGACCCGGCCGGACGCGGGCGCAAGCGGTACGTGCAGGTCGAGACCGACAAGAGGGGCTACATTCGTGGCTCCGCGTACTGGGACGTGGACAATGGGGCGCACGGCAGCGTCTCCGTGGATACGTCGAACTCGCCGCTTCGTCTGGATCTGTCGAAGGTTGATGACTGAGCGGTGGAGGAGGAGCTTTCTGAATCGTTGTGTAACACCCGTGCCTGCTCTTTCACGTTTCTCTTTCTTTGTAGCAGGTGTCGTATTGTGTATTTCACCAAAATCTGGTGTGTGTCCGATGTAAGAGTACTCCGACGAGGCAAAAGCGAACTTCAATTCGAGATCTGTTCGCACGTCGTTTGTACCGCTGAACATCCATCCATGTTCGCGTGACTGTAGTATCCTCTCTCTAGTCTACATGATTTCCACTACGTGATCAGAACCGCGAAGCTACTGCAAGGCTTGCAACCGCTCTCGCTGCTCATACAGCAGCTCCGCGTAATCCGCCACACCCTCTAGAGCAAACTGATAGAACATGTACAGCTTCTGATTTGGCTTTGCCTCTCGTGCTTTCCAGGCAGCATTGAAGGCCGCTCGCAATCGCTTGAGCATCGACATCCACCTCTCCAGCAGCGGCGACATCCCCTTAACCAACGGCGAGTAGTCAGAAATCTCCCAGTCCTGCGTTACTGCGACGAACGCAGAATCACGTTTACCGCCGCCTGTGGAGAGCAGTGCGCGCCAGATCCGCACATCCTGCGAGGCTCGGTCGCCGGCGTCCTCCAGCGCCCGAGGGTTGTAGATGGTTGCCCATAACGCTGTCCACACGAAGGAGTGCAGGTCGTCCATTGGGTTCTGGACGTACTCCTTGTTTTGCATCTCCAAGGCTCTTCTCAACCAGAACGACATGAACTCAGGCGTTCCCTATAGGTAGTATCAAGATGAACAACGCATGCATTGCACAAAATGACATGAACTTACAGATATGACACCTGCGTGTGCCGAACTGGAGAGATACGTCTCTAACTCCGCGGCCATGTCGCCGTCGATGAGGAGAGCCTTGCACTCCGTCGAAATCCCGAGCTTCGCGAGCACTTTCTCGAGTCGCTTCGCAGCAACTACGACATTCTCCAGGTACTCATCTTCCGCCACAGCAGCCTGCAGCTTCATCCAGAAGTCGTCGTCGCTAGATGCCAATGCCCCATCGCCGTCGCGCTCCAAGTGCATGTTGGCTAACCCTTCGGTGACCATCCCAGAGTTGTCGATTATAGGACGGCAGTAAGGCTCGAATAACTGGAATGCTCTGGTCGAGAATGCGGGGCGTTGGACCGGGTTGTCTGGCTTCACGATGTTGCCGATCGTGACATCACGGTGCAAAAACCCACTGTTCATGATCGACAACCATCCTGCCGAACGCAGAGACACGTGAACTCAATTTCCGACATCGAAATAAGGATAACTCACAGAGAAGAGCATGCAGCAAGCACTCGGAAAGATCCCAAGCACCCACACAGTGCTCAAGGCTCTTCCCTTCTTCCGCGGTAACGGTGACGAAAAGAGTGCGATAATCGGGAGAGCTACATTTCAACTTCGACTGCCCTGTCAGGGGATACCACCGATACAGTGCGAACGTTGTGCCATCAGATTTGGGGGGCAAGAAGATGGAGTTCGAAAATGCGGCATTATCGAGGCGGCACGCCTCGAAGGAAATCAGATGCTTGGGGACCCCGAATTGACCGTCGCAAGTGTCATACAGCTTAGCCTCAATCTGGCGCTTCTCGCTGTTCGGCCACGAAGACTTGCTCACTATACCGTGAGGGTAGGCCGATGGTAGAATCACTCCAGAAGAACCTATGATATCCGGCGGGGGTACATATCGCAGTAGCTTGTCATGGTATTTTTTTGACTGGATTGTCGCTGGACATGCGCTATAAGCACCGCTAGCATCGAACATCAATATAGGAGATAACTCACAGACTGGCACGGCGGTAGTCTTGCCGTAGGTAGCCTTAATGGGCTCGGACTTGGGTCTGCACCCTGCGCAAAGTGAGCTATCATTCGACACAATTGCAAGTCGACTCACTATTGGGAAGTGTACGACGGGTGGGTACTACTTGATAAACCGGTATAAAGCTGGGGCGAGCTGGACTCTTCGGAACGGCCCGAACCACGAGTGTGCCGCGGCCGCGGACGGAGAGGGAGTGGAAAAGCACTTTGTCGGTGACGACGCGCACCGGCGAAGTGGTGTCTTTGGAGGGGATCAGGGACTCGAAGCCATTCGTGAACGACGGAAGACCTGCGTCCTCGGAATTTTGCCAGAGCAGGATCGAGAACATGACTCGCTGCACGTCCCGACGACCCCTTGCTTGATGAAGGTCGATCTCATGCGATGCGGTAAGACCACCGCGATGATATATAAGAAAGCGCAGTCTGCGAGTCTTGTGGTTGACACCAATGACAAGGGAGAACAGGCGCAATGGGGCTGCGCTGACCTGCGCTAGAGCATACGTCCACGCCCGCTTCAAGATCCCGTGCCAGTTGTTATCGACCTCCACGGGGATACGAATCTCCATGGCTGCAGGTACAGGGTTTGGGGGCATAGACCAGTAGCAAGTTGGCTCACCGGATCCATCGGGTGCACGTTCTCCAGCAATAAGTTTTGGCCTAAGCGGAGCAGCACCGTCATAATGATCCTTCGTCTTCCGGTCGTACAAGAAAAAATCGAGAGTAGGCCACCACCGGTCCTCACGGGGCTTGAGCTTGAAAGGGCTGCTGGACGACAGCTCACCCCGGACCTTCTCGTAGGCTGTGTCACAATTGCGGACGCATGAGTTGAAGAATTCAGCAAGGTCCGCGTTCCTAGCCGACGCAAAGTTGATAGTTGTTGGCGTGGGCACGGAGCGCAGTGCTGTCTGAACAGCGTTCTCGTCGGAAAGACAGGTAAACGAGTCCAGCGGAGGATATGACTCATACTTGGGCCGTTCAAGCTTCAGGAGTTTGGGAGAGAGCATCCGCGCAATGCTGTCGACATCAAATTGCCAGCTCTGGTCCCCAAGTTCATCTTCCATGGCCACAGGAATGTCTTCTTGCCAGCATAGAAATTCACAGGAGGAGGAGGAGGAGGAGGAGGAGGAGGCGTTCGCTACAGATCCAGGTCGGGCTCGTGAATCGTGATGTCCAGCCACGCGCCTACGCGTGACGTCACGCGTTTTCTCTCATTTTCGCGCCGCTCCACCTCCAGCCATCTACGAAAGCACGCACTACGGCTTGGCTAGTAGTGCATATCAAGGTGCGTTTACAGTCGAGGCTAAACCATTATAAGTACATATGCATCGTACAGGTGTAGAGTACATCAGACAAGACGAGTCGAACAAGTCTACCGACAATCCACGGTATACCCGAGCCCCCGCAGGCAATCGCCGCTAACGTATGGGGAAAACCCGTGCTACACTAGAACGGCTCAGTATCAAATTCACTCGCGTCGGAGGTCTCGTCGTCCTCGCGTCGAGACTCCACGCGGGGTAGCGGCCCAAACCCACTCTGGGGGAAATGGTCGACGATATCGCCCCACCGCGGCCGAGCACTCTGAATTGGTGGCATCCGCTTCCACGGGTTGCGGAATGCGTCGCGCGTTTCCCCGGACGCGACGGACGACGCATCGTCGGCAGGAACCTTCGCATGGGACTGCCAGGCCACCGTCTTCGACCATGGTGAGGGAGCGTGAGGAGAGCGCGGGCTCGAGCTATCTGATTCTGACTTGTATGAGCTGGAGTCGTAGGATGAGCACGTCGTCGACTGAGCATCTTCAGCAGTGGATGTGCGGGATGACGACGAGGCAGTTGACGCGATAGACACGGGGGAGGATGCGGAGTCGGTCCTGATGCCGCCTTTGCGCAGATGCGCAGGCAGAGTGCGGCCACCGCTGATGGAGACGGCCTTGCAATTGTGTTTGTTAAGGAAATCCTTGCGCAGTTGCAGCTTATTTGCGCGCCAGGCCCTGCCAGAAGGAGCACTAGGAGAGCCCGGAGAGCCGCACCTGCTCGAGTTCGACGTGTCTGAGCTCGTGTCGCGGGAAGCCTGCGATTGCGATTGTGTTCGGCCTGCGCGTCCCTCGCGTCGTCGCATCCATGCATCCCTTTCCTTCTGTCTGTCTCTAGCCCGCTCCTCCCTCACCTCCGCGCGCTTGCGCTCAGCGCACCACTTGCAGATCCCTTTGTGGCACAAAACGTTGTGCGCCGAGCACAGTTCTTCTTGGTCCTTGCGCTTGGTTTCCTCGCCGTATCCTGACCAGAAGGTCGTGTCAGTGGACGGTTGTCCCGCGTCAATAGCAACGACGTCTGCCTTCGGAACGTCAGCTCCATGAATTGCCGGAGTAAAGTGTGGGATCGGTAGGCCAGGTGGAGGGGGAAGGCGGTCAGTGGAAGACCCAGAGGACCAGGACGAGACTGCAGGTGCGCTGCAGCCGGGAGATGATCCCGCGGTCACACTCCGGTCGCTGCTGGTGCTGAACATCTCTGGCCGCAGCGGGCAGCACAGCCGCTCCCTGGTGATGTCCTCCGCAGGAGGGAGGCAAAAGTGTGAGTCGGGGTAAGGGTACGCGATCGCACTGCAAGTTCCACGAATTTGGAATGTCAGCTGCTCTGCTCGTGTATGAAATGACCACAAGAGCACTTACTCATCATCTGCAGGAGACCATTTCTTGAACCAGGAGGTTTCGACGTCGCGGCGCAGCCACCGGATCTTCTCAAGCGACCAACTCGTGTTCATCTTGCACGGAAAAATAGATGATGCTTCTGCGGCCTCCTCCTTGCTGGGTTTCCGGAGCACCTCGGACCATCGGTGTTCGCCCAGCAGTCGACGGAGGTTGACCTTTTCCTTTGATACCTCGATGATGACTACGTTGGGCGACTGCAGGGAAAGCGGCGATCCGTCAGGCTGCAAGCCCAGTAACGGGTGGCGCGGAGAAGAGGCGTACCTTCGGTTTGTGGTAGAACGCAATCAGGTTCTCTTCGCCGACCACGCACGCAATCCACCGCACGAACGTGATGCTGTCCTGCAGGGCTTCGTACGGCTGGTCCGGGTACGGGTTGACGACCGTGAAGAACTGCGAGTCGTCGGTAGACGGCGGGGTAGGCGGACGTTTGGGCATCTTTCTCTTGCTGTGTTGGTGTTGATGAGATGATTGTCTGTAAGGAGAGAGTGGAGAATCGAGGTGTGGACGGACCTATATAGTGGGACATGGCTTTGACTCTCATTGCGTCCAAGCCGGGTGGCGTGGCTCGGGTCAAAGCGAGAGGATAAAGCGTGCGGCAAAGACTACGACATGCAAAGACAAGGTCGACCACTCGCAAAGCAGCCCACAAGATCGGGCTTGCACGGAGTGATGGGGTGTTTGCGCGGCTTGATAAAAGTATGAACATACATGTCCGTCACGGTCTTAGCAGGCTGATCGTCAAGCCATGCGGACCTTTACAGACGCCACTCTGGCCACTCCCTGCTTGATACATGTGTGGTGATTCTTCACGAAACCCCACAGTTGGTTGCTTGGTTCCTCGGGCAACAGCCAAAGTGCTGCTTCCTCATCCAGGACGCTCGAGGTTGTGTTCATGGTGATTCATCAAGAGGATGATTTCTTCGTCCAGTACTCATCTCATGATATGTTTAGGATCAAAGACGATGAGTGTTTGCTTGGCTTCAATCCAAGATAAGACGAGGAAGAAGAGCGACTTGCGGCACGGCGACGCTGCGGTCGTGCAGCAAGGCATAAGGCAAGCAGCGAGTAAAGTAGCTGCGGTAATACTAACTTTCCGGTAAGTAGTAAGTACCGTATACGAGTAAGTACTGATAGAAGCACAGATAGAAGCTGATAAACCGTGCTATATAAGTTCGCAATATAACCTCACCTTCGTACTCGACCTATTCCTCGAGCATCCCACATCTCCCCTTGGAACCCCAAGTGCTTTCTCTTGCGATACATAACGCTCGAAGACGTGTGAAGCGATGCCTAGACGTCCGGCTACGCCGCCAATCGACGATGGGGCGAAGTATCTGACCGTCGTCTACCCGTACCCTTCGAGACCGAACATGGAGTTCGAATCGCACCGCAAACTCTTCGCGCAATGGGTGGCGGCGTGCATCGGTTCGGAGTACCTGCGCGCGTTCTACCACAAGCCAACAGTAGGTTGAAGGAACCGGCGAGCATGGGTATGTGTTCACATCTGCCGGTATTTCTCGTTAGTCTCCAGGTAGCATCATCATGGAGATCGAGGAGTCGCTTCCCGATTTCCAGCAAATCCTCGGGGCACACCAGTGGTCTCAGTTTCTCGCGGCGCCGCAGGGTGACGACGCGAAACATGTCTCCAAAGTCTTCTATTGCACCTACAACTCGGACCGACTCGTCCAGAAGAACGGTAAGCCCCTTCTCGTCGTTCCGAATATTCCGCTGAAGAGCCTGAGCAGGTTGGAAGCGGATTGACGTTAAAGAGAGTTACTTTAGGTCGAAACAGTGCGCTTGTCCTGCTGTATGCATGCTTGTCGCTCGTCGCTGACACCTCGCTTCAGTCCTTCCAAGTTCGTCTCGCCATATCCGCCCACGCAATGGTGCGACCTACCGAAGGTCGGCAATGTCATACAGAACGACTTGTGCCGACCACTTCCTGGAGGAAATTTCCCGCCACCGCCGCCGCCCGAGCCTGCACCTGTCGGTATGTAGTCCCCCCTTCCGCCTCCACCCGTCGCACTCACTTTACTCAGTTGGAACGCTCGAATGGTCGGAATGGAAACGTCAACAGGGAGCTAGACCCCCTCCAGTCAAGACATGGAGGAGAGGGGCTCCGCTTGAGTCCCTCCATACTGCCGGCCAATCAGCCTTGGGTCCCCCAACGCAGGCAGTACAGCCTGCTCCCCGTCGCGCCTGTGAGTGTCACTGGTACTTCCCCGTAGTGCACGCTGATTGTATGCGCTTCAGGGGCAAACGTCGTCACAGGTCCATCAGGTCTCCCTCCAGACTTGTTGCGTGCGAACTCGACAGTGTCTTCCCGAGGTAGCTCAAGCAGCGGTACCGGCGCCAACACTCCCTCGATCCGTTCAATTTCCCCGCTGCCTCCAAAGTCTTCGTCCTCTAGTAGTGGCACCGACAACAACCCGCTCTCGCCGACCGACGGCGTCTACGGCTGCGAAGTCGCTGTAGCAGGCGTTGACGTAGAAGGCGCTCTCGATGCGTTGTATTTGGATGGGGAGGATGATTCCGACGGCGACTTCTACAGCGTGTACGGCCCCACCTCGACTATTGGCGACACATTAGGCAACATCACCATCGCACCGGCCACCTCAATCAAGGAGTCGCTCTGGGGCGGCTACGTGGACAAGGAGGACGACGAGGACGAGGACGACCCTGAAGACAACGACCTGGACCTCATCAAGGCTGCGAAGAAGCAGCCCGGACTCTGCCGCGCGCACAACCGCGTCTGTAAGAAAGGCATATGCAAGATATATGCGGCGCAGTTGCATGAAGAGGAGAAGGAGAGGCGCAAGGCAGAGCGCATGCAGCAACGCGAGGCCCGCGAACATGCCCGCGAGACGAGGACCAGGAAGAGCCCGGGCGGCGAGGATGCCTCCAGCCCGCCTTCCCGCAGCGGCGCGAACACACCGGCTCGCGCTCCTCCGCCGCACCTTCGCGCAGGAGCACCTGCGCCCGACGCAGGTCCCCCTCGACAGCTTCCCCCGCACCTGAGACGTGGCGCCGCCCCTCCACCAGCTCCCTCTCCGTCCTCAGTATCTCGAATTTCTTCCCCTGCGGGTGCCAGTCCGGCGCCACCGAGCAACGCTAGCGACGACGCCCGCTCCGTCTCGAGCAGCGGACGTAGTTCCGCTCCCTCCGGCGTGTGGGGTGCCAACGCCAAGTCTCGCGGTACTGCCTTGAGCAGGGCTTCGGCGGCGAACGTCGCCACCAACCGCACTCCAGCCTCCGCCCCAGCTCCAGCCCCTCCGCGCGCATTTGGCGCATGGGGCAAAGCACCCTCGATCTCGACGTCCTCTGTCCAGCGCAACAACGACAGCTGGAGCGTCAGCGCACGCAGCGACGACGACGACGAGGATGTGCAGTCTGTCGCCGGCCGCTCGGAGGCGAGCGGGTGGGGCACCAAGTCCGATCGCGATGGCCCGTGGGGCAACACCAACGCCGTCCGGTCTGCTGCCCACGCGAGCACTCGTGCGCCTTCGGTCGCGGGGAGCGCGGTGTCGAAAGCAAGCACTGCGCAGACGTGGGGCAACGTCTCTGCGGGGCCTTGGTGAAGACGAGGTCGCCGCTATCGTCCATGTACGTTTCCAGTTGCCAGTCTATCTGCAGATGAATATCTCGTATCGTTCCGTTCTGGGACTTGGAATCCAGAAGTGTGTTTTGTTTTGTTTGAGCTTATCCCTCCTCTCGCAATGTCTGTTGTATGATAGCTACGCATGTGAGTCGCTATGTCGCCCGTTTTGTCTTGCTGTGTATTCCATGTACATTCCGCCTTCGCATTCCCTCGCTCTGTCTGATCGTTATCCACCCATAGCTATCCTCGCTCTGTTGTTGTCGTCGTTTTGTTCTGTACGCTCTACATACCAAGCCACACACCAAGCTGTACTTCCTTGTCTCTGTCGCGCTACCCGTCCATATCCGCATCCTTGCACGTATGTATCAGACAAACCAATCAAGCATCCTATTATTGTCTTGCGATTGCAAACTGTCCTATAGCTACAAACTATGATACACAGGTGAGATATGCAGTGGTAAATGCAAGAGGCATCCAAGATCGTCGTTATGCGTCGACAATAAGTGAGAACTACAACTCCCGTCTCTAGCTCCAGTCCTGGCTCTGGCTGGGATACGGCTTCTGCGTCATGAGCTGGATCCCACGGAGGTCGAAACCGTATCCCTCACGATACCCGCCCGAGTCCTGGCTCTGGCTCGGTGCAGTCTGTGATGCCAGGTCAACGTTCATCGTATCCGCGTCCTCCGGCTCGGTCTTGACAGACACGTGAACGTCCGACTGGGACCGCGCCATCTGCGACTGCGTCTGAGACTGCGACTGAGCGTTCGGCGCGGTGCGCGTCCGTCGTGGAAGCTGCAGCTTGCCTGACCGAAACGCCGGCTGGTGCTGGTGCTGGTGTTGCAAAACCGTAGCATCGCTCGCATCTGCAGCTGCATGATGCCCCTCATCCGGCTTCTCCTCCTCAAGAGCCGGGAGACCTGTCGTCGACACATGAGCATCTCGATTCTCGATTCCGTGCGCAGCACGAACAGGGATGTAAGCAGACTGACCCGGTGCGTGCGCTGTGCCGCTCTGCGGTAGTGGAGGGGGCTGCTTCGAGCCCGCGCGGCGCGTCGATGGCGGCTTTGAGCCAGCGCGCGGCTGTGAGCTTGTGTTTGAGTTCGTGTTGGACGCGGAAGACCCGCCGCGGGTGCGGTTGGTGCGACGCGGAAGCGAGATTTTCGGCGGCGGTGGTGGTGGTGGTGCAGGGGCGGGAGTCTTCGAACGGCTCCGCAGGGTGCGAGTAGGAGCTGGGACGGGAGGCTGAGACGGCTGGGTGTCGGCGGAGGCCCGGGAGCGTGCACGCCGGGTAAGCGGAAGCGGCGGAGACGCAGATGGTTGGGTAGGCAAAGTCTTCGATTCTGCATGGGCCTCATCGTAGGTTTGGTAAGAGTCGGGGAAGACAAGATTCGACTCGACCGCGTGCGAGCCACAATGCGACAGATGCTGCATGTCGGACGACTGGGACGACTTTTGCGGCGACGAAATGGGCGTCTGTGTAGAAGCCTGTGATGCTGGATGACCCCTGTTGGCGTTGGCGACCCCGGAGCCTGGACGTGACGGCGACAGGGATTTAGGGCTTATGTTCTGCGTGAGTGCATCCTCGACTGCTTCGGCAGACCCAACTGACGCTGACACCGAACTGTTCGATAACTTCGAGTTAGCTCGGGGGCGGGTAGGCGACGGCGGGTGTGGTATTGTCTGCATTGGGCGTGAGCCCTGGGACAAGGGTGAAGGGGAGGCACCCATGCTCGTGCGCCGAGGCAGGACGTGGGGCGGCCCCTGCATGCCTGCGGCCGCGAACCGTCCCGCTGCACTGTGAGGGTTATGGGGTGACCGTTGATTAAGCTGACCGGCACGATTAATCGCGTCCGCGATCATACTCGACAGCGCAGGCGACGCCGGGACGGAAGACACAGACGGCGTGGACATTGGCGAAGATTGAGCATTGCACGATGCAAAGGACGTTCTGCGTCTCTTTGCAGGCGACGGTCCTCGTTGTACAGATGCAGGAGATGCAGGCGGCAGCATGGGCGACGGGTTGGTAAGCGGAGGTGTGTGAGATGAAGCATTGCTTTGCGAACGCGAGGTGCGCACATTACGGGGAAGAGGTGGATAGCGTGGAGGCGGCGTGGCTGGTGGTGGTGATCGTTGTCTGGAGGCTGAACTTGCACTATCGTCGTCGTGATCGGCAGATTCGGTGGAAGAAGTGCTCGGATATGCCAAGTCCACGTCCAGGAGGTTTTCTGGATGGAATCATTGGTATCTCTGCAGCGCGGAAAGGCAAGGACATACCCCTAGCCTCGTTTCGTCCCTCCGTCGAGCGCACATATGCATCCCAATCTCGCTTCTTCACCTTGAGGATGTTGTTGAAGTGCGCACCGTGCACATGCGTCAGGAGATCAGCCTTTTGGTGGAATTTTTCTGGGCACCAGTTCCATGAGCAGAGCCAGATGTATTGCGTAGAGTGCTGTTCCATATGGTACGCAGGTTGTCGATAGGGACAACGTATCGCACGCAGGAGGACCTTGAGGACTACAGGAGGAGGGGTCTGTGATCGAAGTATAGGAAAGACAACCAGCAGGAGAAGACGCGAGAAACGAGATAGATAATTGAGATAGAACGAGGAAGAGCACAAGAGCTTGAAGAGGAGACTTGTTCGAAAGCCGTGGTTGCGGCTGAGGCTAGTGAAACGCCAGAGTCACGCAAAGTCACGCGTTACGTAACGTGTTTTGTGTCACACTCAACGCGCGTCTGTGCCGCGTAGTTTCTTGGTCTCCCCTTACTACGACACATATGCAGCGCGATTTCTGACAGGATTCACTTCAGTACCAGAGTACACAGCTCACTAAACTCCGTAGCATATCTTAGAACGCCTCACATGCTGCTGTTAGTGCTGACCTCTAGAACCGTTGACCTCGTCACGGTATGAATACTCGAAGACCACGCTGAGTACGGCGTCCGTATCACATGAGGAACTACAGAGCTGACACTGACTCGGACACGGCAGGTTCATAAGATACTACGATTTGTAGTATGCCTCCTAGCAGCTTTGCGGTATGAAGTGATCTCTCATCCCGACCATCGCGATTGTCTCTCCGCCACTCGCATCCGTTGGGCATCATGACATCGCATGTATTACGGTCACGTCTACTCTATGTCCCGCAAAAGGATTACTGATATGAGAAGGCGGTGACGGGCCAATAATTCAAGGTCAACGTGGATCTAATGTACGTCCACGTCAGTTCCATCGCCTCTCGTAATGTCTCACAAGGGTTCCAGCCGTGCAGCTCTCGTATGCCGATGGTGATGATCAGCCCTCCGAGTCGCATATGTCCGCCTTCAAATGTGCACGGATGTCGTTCTGTAGACATCGGGACGTCTTCTGGCATGACGTCCACAAGGACGACTCAGCTTTAGGGCGAGTGCCGTCAAAACAACGAGTCCTCCCACCAGCGTCACGATGCCCGAGACCGAGAGCCTCGAGGGCATAGCAAGCTAAAAGCTGAGCCGTCTAAAGGCTCAACCCGGCCCAAGGAGGGCAGGCTGAAAGTGCTTGACGACATGACTGAGCGTAAGTTTTCCTAAGCTGACATGACCTGTCGGTCGGCAGGTAGTACACTGGATCTACCAGGAATACTAGGCACCGTACCTGCGTTCCTAGCATAACTTAACTCCAGTAGTCTGCATGGCAAACACGGGGCATTCCGGCAGGATTCGACAGGTGGACAAGTCTCACCCGTCCTGCAACAGTACATTCCCCTAGGCTCAAGGCTGTGAGTTAGTTCACTCCTACGAATGCCGACTGTCATTCGTCTCATTGACATTGCTCTGCAGGTGACCGCCAGTTACGACCGTGCCGCATGGAGTCAGCATTGATTACTATTTTTGGGCGATGAAATGCACTCGAGGGTGCCACACATCCATTCTTACATTCCGACCTTCCCACCTCAGCCTCTGTTTCCGTGCCTTGCTCCATCCTGCAGCTCACCATCATTCTTCGCGCGCGTCCAGCTTCGTCTTCCTGATATGGTAAGAACATTAGCACGCGATGGCCGTGGAAAACGTGGAGCATCCATGCACCGCAGTTTTCCGCTATCTTTGGTCTCGCGCGCTCAGCAGCCAGAACGCCCCGCCGGCGGAAGATTGCAAGGGTTCGGTTTCTTGTTCCCCGACCACCACCTCCCCTTCCTTGCCTCCAGTCCCTACAAGACCTCTCCTCCCCACCCCGGTCTCCAGTCTCGGACGCCCACACTCATTCGACACGCTCTCTCTGAGTTCGACATTCGCTAGTTCAACACTCGTTACACCACCAACGTCATCGTTCGACTTCATTCAACATGCGCCTCTCTGCTTCATTCATCGCTACCGCCCCCCTACTGGCCGCCCCCATCGCCAGCGCGCAGCTAAAGCCAAACAACCTGGCGGCGACGTCTACCTCCGGCTCGCTCAGCGCGCTCAAGTACACCAAGGTCGGCAGCACGGGCTCGTACGATCAGGTCACGAACATCCTCCCGGGCACGTTCCCCACGTGCGACGTGAGCCCTTTCTGCGTCACCGAGACCAAAGAGATCAGTGGTAGGTTCCATCTCACCGGAGTGCGATGCACACGAGCTCGTGTACTGACGCATGCTTCCATAGGCAACCTCGCGCCCTTTGACGATGAGATGACCATTGCGTTCCGCGGTCCGATGACTGTCTACAACATCGCTGTTTACCAGCCCACGAACTCTAGCAGCGCAAGCTGGAAGCAAGTCAGCTCGTGGGCTGCCAATGAGAAGCCGACCAACCTCGTCTTCATGAACAACGACGGTGGCGACGTCAGTGGCGAATGGTCCAGTACGTATTTCCCTTCTGATACCAGCAGTACCATACGACTGGACGAGCTGTTACATCGAACTACATCGGAATCCTAGTCCAAATGTGAACTACTCGACCATCTGTGGCACACTGACTCTATCTTGGATGACCACCCATCTCGCGTTTCACATCTAGATGGGACTGGCACGGACGTCCCCGGGTCCCGTTTGTCTTTCGATGTAATGGCTTATTCCCAAACTGTGATAACTCCGCGTGACAGTGAGAGCGTGTACTAATATATTATGTACAGTCTGTGCGGGAGCCAGCCAGTCGTACGCCAATGGCGACTGGAATGCCGCCGCCGCATCTCCCAACGCAGAAGTCGCAAGTGGTAACCTCCCCGAGGGTCAAGAAATCGTGCGTGAGGCCACCTCCCAAGACGCTGACATCCTGTTAACACCTTCAGTCCTCTTCAGAACATCATGACCGCACAGACTTGCAAGGATTCCGCCTGCGACGGCTTCTCGCGTGGCACCGCCAACCACGGCTGGTCAGGCAGCAAGTTCTTCGTGCTCACCTTCGACATGCCCTCCTCCTCCGACGCGTCCAAGGTGCCCGCAATCTGGGCCCTCAACGCACAGATCGTCCGCGCGGCGCAGTACGGCTGCAACTGCCGCGGCACCGGCGCGAAGGGCTGTGGCGAGCTCGACATCCTCGAGACCATCGCCGGCTCAGACATTAACCAAGCCATCTCGGAGATCTACTCGCCCAAGGGCGCGACGGGCTCTGGCGCGAGCTTCTTTGCACGCCCGACCAGCGGCAAGGTCACGTACGGCGTGATCTTCGACGTCGACACGGACAGCATCGCCATCCAGCGGTACACTGAGTGGGACTACACTCAAAGCGCCATCACGAGGAGTGTTGTTGAGGGGTACCTCAACGCACAGGCCATGACCGTCTCCTTCGACACCAGTGCGAACGGGAAGCGAGCTCCGGGCCCGCGTCAGGTCTTCGGCGCGCACAAGAGGAGACGCCACTGGCACTGAAGCTGCATAGCAGTCGTCGCTGAAGCTCTATTCCCTCCTTCCGCACTCGCGCTTGCATGTCTGCTCTACCTTGACTATCCAAACCACACCCACGATCATCTTTATGCCCTAACTCATATTGTATAATCCCAAGTTCCTCCTCTCTGCTTTAGATGTATCGCATCATATCCATCCTGGCGCCAGACGCTCCTCCATTCTCCGTGTAGCCTAGTTGTTACATACGCTCGCGCGGTGGACCCGCGCATATGCTCTACGTGCTCTGTTGTATCCCAAAGGTTGTACCTTGCTCATATATGACCAGTCTAGTACCTGACTTATATGAGCCAACCCTCGGTCGTCGTTGCTATTGACCGACAAGCTTCGAGTTTGACGGATCGTTGTCTTGCTCAAAACGTCTATGATGCACGTCTCGGCCTGTAACCGCCTGTGTTGCTCACGCAACCCTCTAGCACGAATCTATGACTTCGACAGGACAGGATGGTACCTGTTTGCGTAACGACAGGGTAGACTGGGGTGCTAAAGGACGGGCAAGTACATATGCTTCCCCTGCTTGGCAAGCGCACCCATGACTGTTCGAGCTCCCTCATGAGCTCCGTTGGAAGTCATGACAGGGAAATTCATAGCAGCTCCCGTCGACACGCACGGACCGGCGACGTGCAGCGGACCGTCAGATCCTCAAAGTACACTGAAGAGGCGGTAGAACGCCGGAGGCAGCATGAACACTGTCCACATCATGTGTCTGGCTGCTGTTCTCGGTTGCCTGCCCAGCTCACGAGGTCTCCGGGGCCGCGGTCAAGATGGAGGTGAGGGGTTCGCGAACGCGCAAGTTAGAGTTGTGTTCGCGCGGCCTGTTCCGAGGATGCGCCGTGCAGAGGCAGGGCGGAATGTACTTTCATCCGAGCATCTTCCTGGGCATGTATATACTTGCGGAGGAGGGAGACGGAGGAGTTCCTGAAGGGCTTCGGCTTCAGGGCTCTAGGCTGCGTTTCCAGTGTCGCTCGCAACTCGAGCTTCGACTATGTTTTCAAAACTTGCACTCGCGGCGTTCGTGTCGGTCGTGTTCGTGCGTCTGGTCGACGCCCAGCAGACAGCGTGGGGCCAGTGTACGTGCCCATTTGTTCCATGACAGTAGCAGTGCCCTCCGAGCTAAACCTGAGCTGTAGGTGGTGGGATTGGTTGGACTGGGGCGACGACTTGTGTATCCGGGTTCGTAATCTCGAGTTCCGAGCAACGCGCGTGCTGACCACCTAACGCAGTGCAACCTGCACAAAGCTCAATGACTGTGAGCATTGTGGTTGAGTGAGGATATGTTGCAGTCGCTCACCTTGAGTATGAAGACTATAGTCAATGCATCCCAGGTGCTTCGAGCGCACCTGCCACCACAACGACGAGTACTACCACGGCACCGACGAGTGTTCCGAGCGGCGTTGACAAGGCTAACTTCTGGTTCAGCTTGTCAGTTCACGCTTCAATACTGTCTTTGGATGATACTCACGGAAATGTACAGTGGAGACTCGTACACCCAAACCGGGTTCACGACGAGCGGCACTGTCCCCGCCCCGGGGAACCCGCTCGGAAACCCACCCTACCCCGTGCGCTCCCTCTTTTGCGTTATCATATGCATGCTAAAACCCTTGTTAGGGCTACACCGCTGTCGGGGGCACGAACTGGGTCGATGTCGACACCACGGTATACAACAAATCGCTCATCTTGACTTACAACTACGCGTACGGCGGCGCGACGATCAACGCGTCGCTCGTCCAGCCGTACGAGCCGACAGTGCTCTCGCTGATCGACCAGGTCAACGAGTTCATGGGCCAGGCGGCGAGCAAGCCCGCGTTGGCCCCGTGGACGAGCAGCAACGCGCTCTTCTCGGTGTGGATTGGGATCAACGACATCGGTAACAGCTACTATCAGAGCGGGGACCGCGATGCGTGAGTCTAATGGAGAATAGGGCGGAGGCAAAGAATGAACGGGCTGACCAGATATCCGACAGGTTCTCGGACGTGCTGCTGGACTCGTACTTCGGCCAGGTCCAGGAACTCGTGAGTCTCGCATATGACTACCCGAGTTCCGATGAAGTCTGACGTCTGAAAATCCTGCAGTAGTGCGCAAATGCGTCAATGATGCGAATCGCTCAAGGACTGACTGACTTGCAGTAACGTCGGCGCGAGGAACTTCTTCTTCGTGAACGTGCCGCCTATCGACCGGTCTCCGCTCGTCAGTACTTCATGCTTGGATTTTTGACGCCTCACACTCACACTTGATGCGCGTAACCCGTAGATGCTCGCCCAGAGTGCGGACGCGCAGGCTCTGGAGAAGACAGTCATCGCAGGGTTCAACTCGAAGCTTGCGTCTAGGGTGGCCTCGTTCAAGGCCGCGAACTCCGGGGTGAGAGGGTCCTCATCCTATACGGTCAGATTGCGCTAATCCGGGAGCGGGTACAGGTGACGACTTGGATCTGGGACTCAAACGCAGCCTTCACGACTGTCTTGAACAATCCGACTTCATATGGGTTCGTTGACGCGACTTCGTACGGCGGTGCGAACGACTTCTGGGGGTACGTAATCAATATGGCTAGATGCTTTGAAGCCGATGAATACTGACCATTATCTCCTGCTCAATCGCAGGAACAACTACCATCCGTCGAGTACGTCCAAGTGTAACTTTGACCTGCATAGATTGCTAACCACATGTCTCTGCCTCCTGTAGGTGCTGCGCACGACATCTGGGGCAAAGACGTCGCTGCAGTGCTCGCTGATACTATCTGGTAGGAGGGAGGTCTCAGGCAGTGTAAATAGTATCAATCTACCCAGAAAGTCGTGCTCC
Organism: Lentinus tigrinus ALCF2SS1-7; assembly: GCF_003813185.1. Lineage (NCBI taxonomy): Eukaryota > Fungi > Basidiomycota > Agaricomycetes > Polyporales > Polyporaceae > Lentinus > Lentinus tigrinus. The sequence continues at coordinate 360,631 of NW_027137934.1, forward strand.
GTCTGAATTTGAGTGGTAATATGCTGGTTTGACTTCAAGCTTCAGGTTCCAGAGATATTGCTTGCGCATGAGATCGGGACCCGTAGCTTAGTCCCTGGTCGCAGATCGACGGCGACATCGACGTCAAGGAGAGACGAACACAACAGCGAAAGCGAAGTAAGCGAGCAAGGAAATGAAAGTAAGAAATGAAGGCAGTGAGTAAGGAAGGCAGTAAGTAAGGAATGAAGGCAGTAAGTAAGGAATTAAGGCAGTAAGTAAGGTGTAAGTAACAAGTAAGTAAGCTGAAAACATCACCGTTGGCGCTTCAATCTGTACCCAGGTTCCTACCTCCGGTCATCTCCATCTCTCCCCTTTCCCGACTGATTGCTTCAGCCTTGAGCTGTCTGAAAAATGCTCCAAGCTGCGATCAGGGCCTCAGCGACCCGGGGCGTTGCACGCCAGTCCGTGCGATGCCTCGCGACGAAGCCTCCGAGGAAGCCCGCCAGCGGACCAGCGAAGCCGACCCCTGCACCTGCTCCGCCTCCGGCCGCCGAGTCTGTGAACGCGACGGATCCTGCGGAGGCACCCAAACCGATTCCTGGCTCGTCGGCTGTTCCCAGTCTGGACTTCTCGCCTGGGGAGGAGGAGGATGCGAAGCGTGAGCGCACCGGGGCGAAGTCGTCGAAGGATTCGCTATCAAGTATCGAGCGGAGGCGACGCTTCTTAGGTCGCGTTTCGTTTGCGTTCATGCTTGCGGGCGCTGGTGCGGTGACGTGGTTTATGGGAAGGCCATGGGATGAGGATGAGTTGAGAGCGAAGAGGCTGGTACGTGTCAAGATGTCCTGCGTGCAGACTCGCGCTGATGTGTCTGACAGTCTCCGGAGGAGGCTACGCAATCGCGTTGGGAGAGGACAAGATCTCGCTTTACGGGTCTCTTCGATGTATGTGTCGCTCCGCTTGGTGGAATTGCGAGAGTTATTAACAGCATCGGCGCGCGCAGACATTCACTGAACCCTTGTGGCCCGAACTTCTACCCCCACCTATGCAGGGCCCGATGTACCGCCCCTACACCCTTCTCGTCTCTGTGGACGACTTGCTTGTCACGTCGACTTGGGACGTACGTGCTATATCATCGCGAAAGCCCCTTGCCACGCGTGACTCACTCTGCTCCTAGCGGCAACACGGCTGGAGAACGGCGAAACGTCCGGGCGTCGACTACTTCTTGGCTTATCTATCGCAGTTCTACGAGGTTGTGATCTTTACGACGCAGTATCACTACGTACGTGATTCCCATATGCCCAGTGGTCGAGGAATATTGACGTCTGCATATATCCATAGACCGCGATGCCTATCATAGACAAGCTTGATCCCTACCAGTTCTACATCATCCACAGGCTTTTCCGGGATGCCTGTCGGTCCGAGAAGGGTGGTCAGCCCGTCAAGGACCTGAAGTACCTTAACCGGGATCTTTCAAAGGTTATCCTACTTGACACGCACCCAGAGCACGTCACGCCGAACCCCGAGAACGCAGTCATTCTGCCGAAGTGGACTGGCGACCCCAAGGATCGCGGTCTCGTCGCTATGATCCCCTTCCTTGAATGTATGTGCTCGCCGCCCGTCACCTTCGTCCCACCAATGGCGCTGACGAAGTTTTGTAGCAATCGCTATATTCAAGACACCGGACGTGCGACCTGTGCTCCAGGCGTACGCGGGCAAGAACATCCCCATCGAGTACGCGAAGAAGGAGGCGGAGATGAAGCGCCAGCACATCGAAGAGTGGGAACACAGCCGTAAGGGCCTCTCTCGTGGTGGCTGGACGCTCAGCGGGCTCTTCGGCGGATCTTCCGAGGTGCGTGTGTGATTTCCAAGTTCCAATCTTCCTGCGCCTCACGCTGTCGTTCGGACTCGTAGCCAAGCGCCGCGGACAAGGTGCCGCTCACCTACCTCGAGCAAAAGCGACTTGAGGCGCAGCGTCAGTACCTCGAGGAGCAGGAGTACATGCGCCAGAACAAGGACAACTTCGACCGGCTCATCAAGGAAGAGCAGGAAGCGATGGCGCGCGAGATGCCGAGCACCTTCTGGGGTGCCGCGCAGGCCGTCCTTGCTGGTGGCCCTCAGCCTCCACCGCCTTCGTCCCAGCAGGGCTCCTCCGCTCCCCCGACCACGAGCACACCGGGCTCATCGCCCAAGTAGACTACGCGTGAGTTCGCGCGACGTTACATCCTCACCGCTCTTCGATATACATTCACGCTATCTTAGCCTTAATACGTACACTGGTAGCATAGTGCAAAAGCGGCGTTCGTTCTTGCTGTTTGCCCCATCTTGTCTTGCGCACGGCAGTGGTGTGGAGGCATCGTGCAGCAGCGTGAGCAAGAAGTGACTGATGCCTTTCTTAATCATATACAGAGTAACCTTCGCTTCAATCAGTCAACTATGCCCCGTCCCCACGTCACCATCACCTGAGCGCCTCCGCAGCAACCCGCGCGTGGATTCACGCTCAGTTGAGACCTGCCACGAAGCTGGCGATCTCGAACACGCGCGCACGCGAGACTTCCATGTGCGCCGCCCAGCGCGCGATGTCAGAGAGCCGCGGGTCGGGTATGACCCGCATTTCGTTTTCGATCATGCCTATCCCACACCCGCATCAGCCTCTCGTAGACAGAGTGACTCCAGTCTGTAGAGAGCTTACCATAGGTGTCGGGAGATTGAACGTGCCTGCGGCCCCGCGAGATGCCCCGCTGCACATCTTGCCTTGAGCACCAGGTTTGGTGCCTGTGCTTCGTGTACCAAGGAAATCCTCCGGGGACCAAAGATTGGATCTGGTTGTACGCTGCGGTCTTGGCCGCAAGGTCAGGTACCCGCGCTCCCTCATACAAGGCTGCAAAGGGGGGGGGCCGTGCACAGGATGAAAGAAAGTGGCTGTGTCAGCACAAACAAGCATGCCTGTTAATGGAAGCCATGCCTACCATTTCGAATAGCCTTGCCTTCATGAGGCAAAGATTGACGCAATGTAAATGCCTTGGCCATTAGACTGGAAGGCTCAGGTGATGAGGCAAGGATGGGGGAGACAGGCATAAGCATCGCTATTTCAAGAGATTATATCCTGGTCTGGGGCGTCTTTCGTTCCGTAAGGGATAAGACTTGCCCAGACAACATCTCTAAGACCCTTGTAGGTGTTTAAACTTTTTAAATCAATGCAAGAGGTTGAAATACATAAAGGCCGATCAAACTGTACTTTTTGGGGGCCGTTCCAGCTAATGGTGTGCATTATGGCCGATCAAACTATATCTTTGAGGCAATTTCAGTACTATAAAGGCTGAAGCTCATGGGAAGATTTGAAAAAAATGGAAGCACCAATGGTCTAGAATTCAGACATGTTGGCACTTTCTGTAATAATCAGGAATGTTCGAATTCAATTTCCTGCCTGCCTGACACTTCTAGAAGATGAAGCCTGACCACTGCCAGTGTTGCAATTTATCTGGTGCCCCAGTTCTATTCGGACAATATAAGACATGAGGCTTGAGAACCAGAACCTCGGCAAGATACGAATTCAATGCATGGGAATCACCCATTTTTGAGAAGTAAATTTTGTATCACATAAGGATGTGGCACAAGGTGCACTTCTGGAACAATAGATCATCAGAAGTCTCAGAAACTGCTGTCGTGCTGACAGGCGCTGAGGGCGCTGACCATGAGAACCTCAACTTGATCTGCCTGCAGAATGACAGTTAGCACACTCTGCCACTCGCAATTTTGAATACATGTTCCATAAGATATAGACTCACTATGGTTCTTCTCGTTTGCCAAAAACACTGATGGTTCACGTGCAATTGTATGTGCACTTTGACCTCGGAATTTGCATTGTTCTGTTGTTTGTCAGCTGAACGAGGCATTCTACGCCATAAAACCTTGAAAGAACATACGTGAGAGGCCTAATAATCGGAATGTAACCTTCAAATGGCCTCCGGACTGATTGCAGAAAGTGAGTGGGTGTGAAGATAGGTCAAGATGGTTCTGGCGCTTGTTGACGCTGCCATGCTACGCTGCTGGCTCTGCTGAGGCGCGCTGAGGGCGCTGTGGCAGCGTGCACAGCAATTTCTGGAACTTCTGATGATGCCTCAGATGCCACTCCTAGTCCGACTGGAGTCTTGAGCCCATTTCTTTCATTCTCAAGGAGTGCTGCAGGCAGACATCAGCCATCTTGGTCCAACAGTCCAGTGCCACAGGCATTAGGGCCCTGTTTGGTAAACATGTTTGTAAAAATGCACCAGTGTTTTGTGACCATATAAGGGAGAATATTCCTTCCAGGGTACTTTTTTAAGGGTTGAAAGGGATATACTCCCTTATAAAGGCACCAAATACCACTACATTTTTGAGTTAAATGTTACCGAACAGGCCCTTGGTAACCAGGCTTCTCACAAGTAAGCTGCATCGTGCTGGGTGCTGGTGGAGCTTACCTAAGTTGGCTGTCTTCCCTGCACACGTCAACTTGCACAAAGTTCAGGTGATCATCACTGTCCCTGGCAGAGTGCTCACTGTTGGCAGCATCAGGTAGCACATTCAGTCTGGAATGGGACCAAGTACGTGCAATCAGGATATAGCCCAAAGCTCTTGAACTTGGAGGAGTGACACCTATATCCCAGCGAGATTCCAAAGATATAGCTTGATGGCAGGTATGGCAGCCGGAACTTGTCAAGAGCGTGGAATGTGATGCTGAGGACGCTCGGTGGGGGCATTGCCGGGTGCGGTGACATGGTGTACTCATCGGCAAGACTCACAATCATCCACACCTTCGAGTTCTGCTCTGCTCCTTCGACGGCTTCTCGCGGCGCAAGCCACAGCGGGACCGATTCCAAAGTCGTCACATTCCACGCCTTCTATCACATTCGAAGTGCCAGAACTCTGGGCTCGAAAACGCTCAAGTTATCACTGGCACGCGCTCCGCGCAGTACGGCTGCAAATACCCATGGCGTTGACAGCGCGGATGGGTGGACCCTGAAGGAATTCGACATCTTCGAGAATCGGCAGCCTTCCAGACGCTCGTCGGCCGGACAACGGCATGCTGGAAAGCTACTGTACTTACTCGTCCAGAGCCGCGATCATGGTGGGGGTAAGGCGGCGAAGGAGGTGCTGAGGGTGACCGTGGATTATCGGGTGTGATACTGATGGGGAGTGGAAGCATGGCGTCGTCGGTGAGCATAGATGGGCGCACCAAGTACTAGGACTCGGAGTTGCGGTCCAGGCCCTTGCGGGCTCGGGTGCATTGTCATGATATTCAGTGGCCTGTTGGAGAGACACGTCGTGAAGTACCGCATACTTACCTTTCTTTCCCGTCTCCTTTCTTTTCTGTGAGTACTCCGGATGCAGAGGCCCTAGGTGGCCGCAGTCATGGATGGAAGAGTCGAGAGGTCCTTCGGATGCTAAGCGCTTATCAGTCATGTCGACCGACCCTCGACTGACCAGAAACTCAAAGCGTTAGGGGCGGGAAAGACCGTTTATGGAGGCCGCTGGCGTTTATACCGCCATCTTCGGTAACCCGAACTTCCTGACCTCTTCTGCACCTTCCTCTCGTCCTGTTCTCACCAAAACCGCTGGAAGTAGCCAAAAAACACTCTCTGTCGGGGAGTCGAACCCCGCTTTCGCGCGCCACTGAGAGGAAGGTCCCCAAATGACAGGCGCGTGTACTAACCGATATACTAACAGAGATGTATGTGCAGCAAAATGACAGCAATACGAGGTGGTCCACAGGGATCCTTGACTCCTCGACAACGGATTCAAGAACCAAACATCAATGCTGCAAAGTTGCTACCAAGTTTTCAACTCCTGTGCGCGAATCGAGTGGGCCTGAGGCGATCAGCGATATGTTAATACACGGCCGGTACGTACTAGAGCGATACATTAGCTGTTCTACCCGAAAGCGTGAAAAGAGATACACGAAGCCTTCCCATCCAATCCAACAACCATCCTGGCGTCGTTTGTTATGGGCATTACACCCACAACATATCACATCCTCGACCACCCACCCACCAGATCCGTTCATACATAGCCACATCCGTGATCCACAATCCATGAACGCATGCAATCTCACTCATAACACAATATGAAGATCTTCCCGTCCCGCACCGAGATGATGATCGCGCCCTGGCTCTGGTCAATGTTGATCGTCTCCACCGTATCCAGGTCGAGCTCGTCCGGGACGTCGAGCGTGTGCACGACGCCCTCGAGCGACGACGCCGTGCGCCCGCCCCCGTACGTCATCTCGTCCCGGTCGGTCGTCACCGGGGGGAACGTCACGAACCGCAGCCGCTTTTCGTCGCGCTCCATCTCCGGCGGGTACGTGAACTCGATCCACACGGCGTGCCCGAAGTCGACGGCCATGAGCGGCCGCGGCCGCTCCTGCGCGCCGTCCGGGTCCAGGTCGTCGTCCATCCCGTCCAGCACGCACACCACCTCGAACGGCTCCGAGACGTACCAGAGGCGCATCATCGAGGACTCGATGTTGCGCGTGCTGCGGTTGGGGGTGGGCGAGGCGGGTTCGGGAGGCACGTTCCATTCATCGAACTCCGAGACCGTTGTCGAGGAGGAGGAAGACGACGACGATGAGGAGGCGGTCGGGCTGGATGCAACACCGTTCTCCATGGTAGGAGCGAAGCCGTTCATCGGTGCGTGTACGTTGGCGACAGCTTTCGCGGCGTCCGCGGGGAGCTGCGCGAGGTCCTCGGGCTCGATCAGGGGAACCTTGAAGTAGTGTTGCGCGAGGACATAGCGGGTGCGATGTGTGTCCGGCTCATGGTCCGCCAGTAGCACGACCGTACAGCTGAGCCGTGGGACAGACGCAACTGTCGGCCACCATTGTCGGACAAAGTGCGCGCTCTCTGGGTACCAGGGCGGATATGGGAACGGGTTGGAGTCTGAGACTGTGCCCGACCCGTCGTCCTCGACATCCTCATTAGTGTCGCCTTGACCGTCGTTCGCGTCACCGTTGATCGCTTGCTCGTCCACGTCCAGTATCGATTCGGGCGAGTTTGACCGTGTCTGTGGGGGGAAGATGAAAGGCGCGGACATGGTCGTGATGGGTGCCAGTCGCTCATCGATGCTGGGAACGAACGTGCTCTCTGTTGACGATCGCCGTGAATGCCGCTGGAGGACGGAGATCGGGTAGAAGTACTGGTGCGCGATGTCGCTCTCCTCGGAATGAATCACGATCTGCTCCTGGTACAGGATACATGACCAGTTCGAGGACATTGACTGCAGGGAGAGGTCAGAGAAGGCCAGCTAGAGTCAAGTGATACGTACGCATTCGATACCGGTGTCGATGAAGACGTACTCCTGTTTGTCCCAGTCCAGCAGTGCGTAAAGCCCGATCGTGTTCGTGTTCGAGACCCACACGAACGCCGAGAGAAGTCGTGACGAGGGATCGAGCAGAAAGACGTTCATGACGACACCAGTGGTCTTGAACGTTGTCAGTTCTGCGAATGTCGGCTCGCCATCCTCCGGTGGAAACTCCAGTTTCATGAGGACGAACTCCATGACCCTGTCGTCAAACCTGCGTGCACGTCAATACCGCCACCACACGCGCCACATCGCACACTCACGACCGCTGGAGGATCTTCGCCATGGTGAAGAACACCGTCCGGATATCAAACTCAACTCTGCACTTCCAGAGCTCCCAGCGCTCCTTGGGATCCCACTCGGCCCGGCAGATATCTCGGTGGACGTCCCAGCACACCACCTTCCCGCTCTTCGTCGCGCAGAGACTATAACTTGACGTGATGGGAGACAACCAGTCCACTTCTTCGTTCGGGGGCGCGCTTATGACCTTGTACCACGACCGCGTGCCGGCGCTGTTCGGGGTATTGAGGTAGGGCGAGGAGGTCGACGGTCGCGGGCCGCGCGTGAGCCAGGCGTGCTCTAATCGAGTCGCTTGGTGTACGGCCTCTATTAGCTGCTCGTCGGTCAGGTCGGACAGTCGTTGGAATCCGTGGAGGGGGAGCGCGCGACATCGTTTGAGCAGCACGGAGGCGAGGTTGCGATACACGGGGCGTGTGATGGCGAAAGCATGCAGAGATTTGCAAGACTGTGGATGGATATTAGCTACGGGTACTTCGCGGGCGATACAGAGTCGAACAAGAGGATGGAAGGGAAGCGTCTGTGCTTGAACATCGTATAATATGATCAACCAAAGGGGGGTATGTCCGCTTGAACCCCGGATGTGCGGCCACCGCGACTCCGCGGGTATTCACTGCACGTCGCCGAGGAACACCACAGTGACTTTGAGATCCACTTTTGAATACAACGCAACTCGGGCAGCGTGGCGTTCAACAGGCGCACGGGGGCGAGAACACGCGAAGAGGGGATATTGGACGAGCTCGATTGACCTGCCATTGCCAAAATGCGCGCAAGGTGGCTCGCGTACCACCCAAGGTCAAACCAACTTGCGCATATGCAGATCAGAATGGCAATACAGCCTGTGCCGCCAGCGACGTCCTCGTGAGCAAAGAGGGTAGGGAGAAGGGTCATAATCTTCGATTGTGCAGGAGGCGCACCATGAACTGAACCTGAACCAAAGCAGGCGTACACGAAACCACACATCATGCCTTGAGTCAACACTCACCAGCTGAACTGAATTGATATCCGGAAGCTCTAGATGGCGCGCAATGTTGAGGAGGAGATCGTACGGCAGGGTCGCGAGGGATATCATGTCCTGGGAGGTATCGCCAGAGTCGGTGAAATAAACAGACATTCCAAAGTCGACCGCGGCTGGTATACACGTCCACGTCGTAAGCAGAACGTCGAGGATAAAGCGAGAGAACAACGAGGACGGCGGGTAGATTGTGGGAGAGGACAAGGTCCTCCTCGCGTCGCGGCACAACCTCCGCGCAGAGCTTGATCAACAGACGCCCGCAGTGCCGGGCCCGCTCTCCCGAGTATTCCTACCCTCTCTCGGCGTGAAACTGGGTCAGAATTTGAGCATGAGTGCGGACGGACATGATAATTCAGAGCAGGTCGGTCGTGTGTACTACAATCCGACCAGAAGAGCACTACTGCCACCTCGAGGCTCGCTGATCACCTCTCGGGTACGGCAGGCGCCTCCCACGATCCATCACAGCTGAGTTTTGCGCGACAAACGGCTCGCCGCCGGTTGATACAGCACACCCATATCTTTAACTTACACCGACCTGTACTCTACGACGTCCACGTCGACAGAAGACACATCCATACCGAGAGCAAGCCGAGAGCAACGAGGGAATCAGCCGATCGTGCGGGCAGCCCATATATGGTCATACGGCATCTGTAGCAGCAGTCGCTGGCGGATGTATCGCTGACCTTTCCCCGTCCACCGAGGTACGCGTCCATATCCTGCCCACGACCACCACGACATATCCGAATGTTGCAGAAAGATACCCCACACGACTTTTACTGAAAACCGACGACTATCCACCGGCTACGCTCCTTCACCGGTCTCACCTCCTTCCCCTCCCCCACCCGCAGTCCTTCACTATCACTTCATCCGACTTGCCTACCCGCCACGCTCATTTCCTCTAAGCCACGTACCTCATGGCCCCGCGCAGAAGCACATCCAACACTTTGAGCCCGCCCCCGGCGACGACGCCCTCCCCCTCATCTCCCGCAAGCTTCCTGGGCACGCCGCGCTCTGCATCCCCCTCAAACGGCTTCGCAGCCTTCACGAATAAATGGTTCAAACGCACGAACTCTGGCGGGCAGGGCCGTTCGTCGATTAGCTCGAGCGAGCCGCGTTCGAGCACGAGCTCGACGCGTAAACACAAGATATCGCACCCGACCGATCCGCGCCCTATCATGGACAACCTGGTGCCCCCGAACAGAGGAGGACTGGGCATGCATGCAGCGAGCAGGTGAGTGCTCGGTTTCTGTGCTCTTCCCCTCCATTCCTCGAATGGCGCGTTCCTGGCGTTTGCAAATATACATCTCTCTGGCACGCCCGCATCCCGGCGATCCCTGCGCACCGGTGTTGGCTTTCGATGATCGGTGCTTCCTCTTTCACCCCATGATTCAGAATCATACGTTGAATACGTGGTGTTGTGTTTCCGGTCGGTTCTCCGAGGACACAAGGCTTTCCTTGCATCGTCGCGTTCAAAGCGGTGCCACTATTCTCGACATGCCGGACAGGACAGCATTCCCATCGGAGATGCTGACCGCTCTCAGGCCCCGTCGCGTTCTCATAATAGCTGGCCAAACCGTGTCGGTGTAGACAATTGTTGCAGCGACGCGATGGTCACCCTTACATCACGGCAGGGATACCGGCAGTTCAGTTCAGACGGGCGAAAAGTCGAGCAAAATACGCCGCCTGTGGATACCTTTTGTCTCTTTTCAGAGACAGCCGTCCAAAAGGTTTCCTTTTGGCTTGAAAATCGGCCGAAAGGTAACCTCGTGCGGCGTCTTTTCGCCCATTGGCACACCTTTTGGTCGGTCGGACACGCTGAGATCCCTGCCGTGCATGGCATGAAGGTAGACTTGCAGCATTGCGTCGACGGTTGCGAGACAGCGTATACCGATCATGTCCGTAGGGTTCCAATTGGTGTTCTGCCTGCAACGGTAGATGGTTCTCTCCTGCGCAGGGCTTGGCTCTGCCGCACCGCATGGGCTCCAACTTCGGTGTCTTCCTGCGCAGAGTCGTGATTGAGCGAACGTTCCCGCCGGTCCAACAGTATACATTTGATTGAAACAACAAGAGCGCGCCATATCTTTCTTTCTCCTCCCGTCATGTCGCAATGGGTTGGGCTCATCATGCATCTACAGATCTGTCGCAGACTTGTCGTTAGCCCGGACTGCCTCCGCTATCCCAGACTCAAGACCAAACGCCTTCCGAACGCCCTCCTCTCCTTCACAGCCGATGATGTCACAAGGCGGCCTGGGCGACCTGAGCGCGCTGAAGAGCAAACCATGGTCCAAGTCCGCGGATGACCTTGGCAAGATGTCCCCGACGAGCACGAGCCCGAAACTGGCACCTATCGACACCACTCTATACCAGAAGATCAAGACTTACCGCAGCGACAGCGTGAGCAGCAGCGCTGCTCCTTCGCCGTCTCCGCTTCCTTCTCCGTCCGCCGCCTCCTTCAACATGAACTACCCCTTCCCAGTAATATCCGGCGAGCTCTCCACCTCCCCGCCCAAGAATACGCGCCTGGGTCCCCCGATGTCCAACCACGCCTCGCCAATCACGCCTCCGCTGACGCCTTCTTCATCGACCTCGTCGCAAGTCCACTCACGCTCACATTCGTTCACGCCTCGCCTGCCGTCCAAGCTCTCCGGGCCGAAGTCGTCCGGTCTCGTCCCGCCCAGTCCGAAGCGGAAGGGGTCGGCGTCGTCCGAGTCGCGCGAACCAGAGCGCGACAAAGGCTCGTCTGGCAGCGGCGCATCTGGTCGGTCGCCGTTCCCCTTCGGTTTCGGTGCTGGTAATGTCAAGACACCTCCCGCAATCAACATCCCCGACGGCCACGCGGGGCCGGGGCCGTCTTCCCCCACGCTGCTCGCCCCGCCGATGATCGTCGAGCCGGACGAGGGCGGGAACAAACGCGCGTCGCAGATGGTGCACCACACCGGGTTCATCAACCGCATGGCCGAGTTTTCCCCGTCGATGCTGAACAGCCGTGCGCACCAGGCATATATGGCCGGCGGTGCGCAGCAGGCCCTCGCCAAGGGATGGAAACCGTTCAAGCTCGTCCTCAAGGGCTCGAAGCTGTACTTCTACAAGCCGCCGAGCGACCGGGGTGCAGGTATCCGCGAGCTGTTCCCCACAGAGCTCGTTGCGGTGTTAGAGGCTGCGACCGGTGACCCGGAGCTTGGCGTGGATATCCACGACGCCGAGATGGACATGAGCGGCCGTGGTGGCAGCAAGGGTAAGGAGCGAGAAGAGATGCGCCGACGACGGGCGTACTGGGGTCGTGGGACCCACCCGTCGCTGGTGCTGAGCAAGGAGGGCGTGGAGAAGGGAACGACCGAGGCTCTCGTGCACGAGGCCGTCTTTGCGACGACGTTTTCTGTATCTCAAACGGAGCCCGTGGAAGATGGTGCGTCAAGCCAGTCACGAAACATGCAGGAATGGCGCGAGTTTGTTGCCGCTGCTGTGTTCAGCCTGCCTTCGCTGGTGGGCAAGGCCGCGTTCGAGACCGAGCTCCACAGATGCGCGTCGAACTTGGTCAACGGCGCGGCAGACGAGGTGCGTGAGGAGGAGGTGAAGAGGGTCGAGTGGCTTGCGGGTGTATACCTCGACTACCACGGACCTCCTGCGAACAAGGCGTCCTGGGATTCTTGGTGCAAAGACATATCCCCGAACTTTTCCCCTGCCCCTGCGCAAGTGGTGATACCGCAGCCTTCCTCGTCGCAGACGACGCCCACTCCTCCGCATCATGTTCCTGCCGGACTCGGTTCCGACGACGTCTCGTCCAATCTAGGCACGGGCTCTCCCCGACCGAGCGTGAGTGACAGCAGAATGGAGTCTATTATCGAAGCCCTTGGCGGGGCAGTTGGTTCAACACAGATGCCTTCGCGAGCATCGTTCAGCCCCGACGCCCTCAGGAACGCGCTCGAAGAGGAAGGCCTCTCGCGGGATGTTCTCCTCTCTCTCGACCCTGCTCTTATCGCATCCTCGTTCTATGCGTGCCAGAAGGCCGCACTGCAGAAAGTTCTCGACAACTTCGCGGCGGAGTATGTGCTCGGACCCGGTGCACAGGACTCCAGCGAGCCCGCTTCGACTTCGGCATCTACGACCCCTGCGCACACGCTCATACCGTTCCTCGGAAACGACGGGCGGCCGCACTGGCTGACGCGCCTGGTTCTGATTCAAGTGCTCGTCCCCGAACCCGCAGGCACCGCGCACATGCCCTCGCATGACGGCCGGAGCGTCCACGCCCCGCGGTCACATTCGCGCTCGGAAGTCATCTCTGCGTGGGCGCGCATCGGGGAGCTTGCACGCCGCAGCGGGGACGAGTGCTCGTGGCGAGCGATCATGGCCGCGCTGTGCTCTCGCCCCATCGCCCGCCTGGACAAGGTATGGAAGCGAGTAGACGCGGAGACCCTGTCCGCCGTGCAATGCTGGGCACAGATCCTCGTCCGAGGCGACCAGCCAACTCCCACGGCGCCCCTGGCCTTCCCTTGGGCTGGTGACGCCGAGCGCGACATCCGCGAAGCTCTCGGGAAGGCACGGGGCGGGGAAGCGGAGGAGTGGGCGGTTACGTGCTTGCGTGCGGCACGCGAAAAGTTCGACGAGTTACGGACTACTTTTGCGTTGTGTAGGACTCGTGCACAGACACAGACGGAGAGCACACCTCCTGATCCCCGGGTGGACGTGTTGCTGCGGCATTGGATCCATTTGTCGTCGGACAACGAGAGTCGGGGTTTGGCAGCCAAGTTCTTGAGGTACGTCGGGCGCGTCGCCACGTTCTTCTGTCGGTGACTACGCGATCTCACGGTTTCAATAGGGTGGACCAGTTCATGTCACTTTCGCTCGCAGCCGAACCGCGAAGAAGAGGCTTGTTTGAACCGTACTTTTGGTCCCGGTTGTCTCAGCAGCCTACCGTGCACCCCTTGGCGGCGCTGCTGTTCCCCGAACCGCTTCCGGCCGTTTGCTTCGTCAACCGTCAGCAGATCGCCCGCGGCAGGCTCGAGAGCAATGCTTCCCTCAACGTACCGGACATTCGTGACCTTCGCCTGCAGCCCGACGGCGACAAGACGGTCCGGGGAGAACGCCCGAAGCTGGGAGGACTAGACCTAGGTGGTACCCTCATCCCTGTATTCGACGGCGAGTTGCTGTTACTGGTGCAACCTGGTGACCTCACCTCCGGTTCCCGACCGGCCTCCCGTGCGCCATCACGGCCTCCTAGTCGAACCGCGGCTGTGGATTCTCCTGTGGTAGAGAAGATGTTCAGCCGTACGCCATCCATCCGTGTAACACCAGGCTCGTCGCATGGCCACGGCACCGAACGTAAGTCGAGCCTGGCGCGCCGCAACTCCCTACCGTCGATGTCGCGGAGAGCAAGTCTTGTAGCGTCGGAGGTGACGTCGGACAGAGCTCTGCGTGTCGTCGTGCAAGCTGGCACCCTGGACCGCCTCGTTGATGTACTCGTGCATGGGCTCCAAGGCGTATCTGTGTCAGTGGCCGATGACAACGGAGAGATGCCGCTGACCGACAGGAAGACGAGGGAAGTGCGGGTGGACATGGAGGACTTCTCGCACGTCTGGTGGAACGTCTATCGCAGCTTTGTAAAGCCCGAGGTCCTATTTGAGGTACGTCATCTTCTTCGGAGCTTACGTTCGTGCCTCATTAGCTGACACACTGGTTACCAGCTCCTGCGGAAACGATATGTTGGCGCTCATCAGCCAAGTCGTTCAATAACGCCCGAAGAGATCTCTCACGTTGTGAGGCTGCGGCTGGAGGTCCTGGAAGCGTTGGGAGAGTGGATCACTCAAGGAGGCGGCGCCCAAGATGCGCTCGATGATGCTGCCCTGTACGAAGCATTCCTGACGTTCTTGACGCAGCCGACCGAGCAAAAGCTTCTGGAGAGCATCTCCGAGCCCGAGTCGGAGGCAGGCCAGGCATTGAAGGCGCTGGAAGTGACAAGGAAGACCCTACTCATGTCGTTCCGCTCTCAGACAATGCGGCCCATTCCTCGGTCGGCGTCCGTGCCCGAGCCTGTCAACGATGCCCTGAGCACCGGCAACTACGCCATTGACCTGCCCGATATTGACCACCTTGATCCGGAGGAGCTTGTCAATAACCTGAACTCTATGGCATCTGCGACGTTCCGGAACATGACGCAAGAGGTACGGTTTACACTCTTACAGATTAGAATTAAGCGGACTGACATGTGAAACGTTCCCGCAGGACCTGTTCACCACTGCGGAACTCTTCGAACTGCAATCAGCCGATCGCACAGGCTGGTTCCTCAGCCGCGACCCAAGCTCTATCGCTGACGAGGTCGAAATCCAGTCGATGAGCTCTTACGTCCTGGAGGTCGAGCCATCGCCGCTCATCTCCGAGCTGACGCAGGACACGCTCTACCGTCTTCTCCCGCCCGCTGTTCGCAGCTGCATCCGCGCCTTCGGGATCCTGCGCAAGTGGCTCATTGCGAAGCTCGTCGCTCTTCGGATAGGCACTCAGGCACGCCAGCACCGCATGGAGCTCATGCTCAGGGCGATAGAGGTTGCCCGTCTCCGGAACATTGACGGAGACAACACGGATGCTCCCCTCTCCGAGCGCCCCTGTGTCCGCTCTTTCGTCGAGGCGATTTTGACCTCCGCCGTGCTGAGCGTGGAGAGCCGGACGTTCCAGCGGGCATGGTTGGGCGTTGCTATGACGCGCGGGACCGGCTGCGACAGCCTTGCTGCGTACCTGTCGAGACCTATGGTCACCAACCTGTCGACGAGAGGTACGCTCACGGCGGATATTGGCTGGTTGTTGGAGAAGATACTTGAGATCATCAGCTTACCGGACGTGCTCGAGTCACCGTCAGAGGAGAAGATCATGGTCGTCAACTTCGAGAAACGGAGGTGTGTGTCATCGTTATGTCTGCTTGCTCACTTGGCTGACCTGGAAATCGTAGATCCCTTCATACGTTGCTCGCGAACGCCAGTGGCACGCTGAGTCGGCGACAGCGCCGTCGCGAGGCTGACCGACGAGAATTTGAGCGGCTGAACAACATGGAGAGGGAGCTCAGCGTCGTGCACTTCGACATGAGGACCATACGCGAAGAGGCGCACCGCGAAGCAAACCCGCACGGCATGACCCCGAGCAAGCGCGGACAAAAACCCTTCCAGCCCTTCCAGTTCCTTGTCGCGCAGCAGCAAGAGAAGAACCGGCGCGACAAGCTGTGGCGGGACCGACTAAGCAAGGAGAAGCGGCAAGAGCAGCAGCGGCACGACCGACGGGAAGAGCAGCTGAACCGCGCGATGAACCAGCGGCGGCAGAACCCCGTCATGCCAAAGGCGCACCGGAACAAGAAGAGCATGTCTTCCGCGTTCTTCCAGCTCATGCGCCCGATTTCGAGCGCGTTCACGCTGGACGCCATGTCGGGTGGCCCGGCGGTGAAGCGTACCCCTGCAGAGCTCGACTTCGTGCCGTCGGGCAAGCCATCGCTGGTCGTGAGCGTGGCGGGCGCGCGCGTCGCCGCGTTCATCAACAATGAGCGCTCGTTTGTGTTCCAGCTCGACGCGGAGGACGGAGGACACTACCTGCTGCAAGCCGCCAGCCAGCAGGAGATGCGCAGGTGGATCGAGACGATCGAGCGCGTGGCCAAGATGACGGCGAAGCGGAGGCTGACGTACCTCGGGCAGAACGTCAAGATGCAGATGTCGGACGACCTCCTAGCGAAGCCGGCTGTGGCGACACGCGATCCTGTGGCGGGTGCGTACCGAGCCCGCTTCTCTCTGTTCCTCATTCTCACTCCTTCTCCCCCCCTTGCCTGCGTTGGATGGCGACGTGCTAACACAATGATGGCGTTCACAGTGTTCGGCGTCGAGTTGGAGTTCCTGCTGCGACGTGAAGCCCTGGACGGCGAGGTGCCGCCGGGTACCATTCCTTCAGTCGTCGAACGGCTGATCAACGAGGTCGAGCAACGCGGCTTGGCGGAAGTGGGCATTTGTGCGTTGTTCCTTCCTTGCCGTAACCTGTGGCGTCCTGCTAACGCTGCACATAGACCGCATTGCTGGCGCACACTCAGAGGTCAACGCTCTGAGGGACGCTCTGAACAGAGGTGAGCCTGCGCATCCTTCGGTCTTGGACGCCGACCGCGACGCTGACGCTGACCGGCTACTTGCGCAGGGGAATGGCCGATCTCGGAATGCACGGACGTACACGCGGTGTGCGACTTGATCAAGTCGTGGTTCCGCGTGCTGCCCGGCGGGCTGTTCCCGTCAGAAACGTACGCGGCAATATTGGGTGCAGCTGGTACGTGGCATCCCCTCCGCGCCTCCGCACTATTGGTGATTGGGGAGAGCTGAACGCTGATGTGTTTCTCGCTCCCGCTGCAGGTCGCGATGACGTGGATTTGCAGACAAAGGTGGCGAATGTGCGGGAGGTCGTACATGGCCTTCCTCCAGCGAACTTCGACCTACTCAGACGGATCATTGAGCATCTTGAGAAGTACGTCCATGTTCATGCCGTATGAATCAGAGTTCTGACTCAACGGGGTGGCTGCTCTCTAGGGTGACGGACTACGAGGACAGCAACCAGATGACGGTCGACTCACTGTCGACTGTGTTCTCCCCGAACTTGTTGCGCTCGAACAACAGCGACGTCGGGGCGTTCTTCAGCAACATGGCAGCGGGTCACCGCGCGACAAAGACGCTCATCGCGCATGTACGTATTCATTCCCTTTCCCTTATTGGCCTTTGCTGATAGAACCTCATGTATCCAGTACCACGTCATCTTCGACGACAACGAGGGCGAGCACGAGCACGAAGCCGAGCTAGACCAGGAGCACGACGAGGTCGAGTTCGACGAGCCGATACCAGAAGAGGACGAGGAGGACGAGGAGATCTTCGACTCCGTCGACATGCTCCCGCCGAAGCTGCCGGCAGAGCCGCCTGTGCTGAGCATTAACCTGGGCAGCCCCGCGTCCTTGTCGTTCAACATCCCATAGTCACCATGGTTCGGACTGCATGACCCCTCATCCTTACGTACACTCTTGCTATTTTCTGCCTTTACGCTACGTCTCCCTTTCTTGCGCCCCCCATTTGCGGTCGGAGCCTGCATGCTCGCAGCGTCCTCGGCTTGCATACTACAATCAATCGCCTGACATCTACCCTCATTCCCCAAGCTCTCTGTCCACCCACATGCCATCTCACCGGTCACACGCACTCGCATATAGAGGTAGCATACGGTCGGCTCGGTCACCATCGCAGTAGACGGACGCTCGACTGCGCGGTCACAGTTCACAGTAATACCAGGTCTCTGCTACTTCTCTCTCATCCTCTCCCTCTCCTCCTGCATCCTTCCCTTATTCCCTAGTCGCAAGCCCCCGTGCCCCCGTCTCGCTCTCAGATCTAGCCCATACCTACCGTATGCCGGACTCGGACCAGACAGAGTGGTGTCATGTGTTACTTTATACCAGTGTCTTATTATCTTTTACTCATTCTCTCTTTCGCGGCCGCCCTTCCGAAGCGGGAGACCGCTCGGCTGATGCGAACTTTTGCAAGGCCATGTAGTCATCGCCGTCGTCACTGTCCATAGGAAGTGCCCATGCATCGGTGTCGAGACACCTCCGGATCGGCGCATCATACATATACTTAAGGAGTGGTAGTCACTGCCCCTCCTCCTTCAAGCTTCCCGATGCTCTCTTCACACACGACGTCGTCCAAGACATCGGTCGTCTCGCGTCCAATTGCAATCCTTCGCGTCCCAAGGCCTAATTGCTGCGGTTCCCGCGAAGGGAAGGGCCCAGGGGGAAAGTTGGAACGTGGGCACTTCGATGAGGTACGAAGAACCCACCCCAGAACGCGCATCTGCCTCGGCATTCGGCTTTGGAATACACACTCAAACGCTACTATAATTCCCGAAATGAACGTGCACCCGCTGGAAGCGAAGCCGGAGTCCTCGAGGCTCTCTTCGCGGGCCACGCAGTAGCCATATCCAGGGTTGGTATACGGTATGTTGCAGCTGGATTCTGCTATCACCGTAAGAAGTCGAAGTCCGGGAGGGGTCCCCTCGAACTAGTAAGTGCTGCCTTCTGATCGTGCGTGTGGTCAAATGCCGCGGGGTGCCGCCGTCGAAGCTTGCGTTTACGTGCGCATGTCGTCTGGGGGAACGCGTTCTCCACGTTATGATGCCTTCGTACGCGTCCCTGGTTCCAATCAGCAAAGACAATTGGGCATCGCCTGCAGCGTGCTGTTCGAGCTTCGCGCATGCTGGGTGGTTTTCGTAGTCATGCCGAGGATGCCCCGGGCAGAGATGGTTAAGCCAAGGCTCCGTTACTGTAGCGCGTCGGCTACGACATGAGACACACCTCACTGCCTGGCGTGCGCGTGCGACCACTGGGCAATAGTCCCCACGAAGGGACCCTTGATGTTCCCGTACACGCGTCCGTGTTGTCTTCGCAGCCGAAGTGCTAGAGAGTCACGACTTTGAACTTCCGAGAGTTGCGATGTTCTCGCAGTTCCGTCAAAGCGGCCGAGCGTGCCAACGCGGCCGTCTTGACACATCGCGCGGACATACTGACTGCGCGGCCGCTGCTCGTTCTGTCTTAGCAAGGGGAGAATTCGGGAGAAATGAGCTCGTATCGAACGATTCGTGCCGTGCGGGGACGATCATTCCAAGCCCTGCGATCGTCCTGTTTATCAGTTCTTGCAATCTGCCCCAGCGGATTAGAATCGATCAGGAACCGATACTTACCGGGACAAACCTCTCTAAGGAACTCCTCTTGAATAAAGGCTTTCAGCATTTTAGCTGCTCATTACTTATGTTTCCGGCAATAGTTGGAAAGCAAATGCTGAGTGAACGGAGCGGACGGAAAGCAGGAGGAGGAAAGAGGAGGTTCAGCCGGATTTGGGGGGACGCGGGATGTGCGGGGCGCCCGGAGTGATGCGACGCTGAGCACGTCGTTCGCGTAAATCTTCCTCCCACGTTGCCAGCGACCCCTTCCTCGAGCTATATAAGACCCCTCGTCTTCGTCCTTGTCTCCCCATCCCCCGTCCTTCCAGACACTTGCTTCACCCACCGGTGCATGTACTCGAACCAGCTCGGGAGCTCTCACAATCGCCACAGAGGTTCTAAGCACACCTGCGGCGACGGTATAATACACCTCTAAACCCCCTCTGCACACCTTGTCGAACAACTCTTCTTATCTACAAATTGCCAACCATGTCCAACGGAACTGGCGCGAACACCCCCGACTCCCAACTTGAGTCTGTTCTCCCTGTCCACCCCACTGCCGTGCGCAGGACGAGCTCCATCGTCGTCCAGTCTGAGCAGACGTCGTACACCAACGACTACATCACCTCCAAGTTCACCAACCGCGGCGCCGATGTCACCGTCGTCGAGGGCCAGTACATCGTTACCCCTACCGCCAAGCCGTTCGAGTTCCAGACGGCGCGCAAGGTCGCGAAGACTGGGTGAGTCGCTGTCACGTGATCGTCGCGCACAAGATCCTCCTGCTAACCCTCCTTGCGCGCAGCCTGATGATGGTCGGCTGGGGCGGAAACAATGGCTCGACGTTGTCTGCCACCATCCTCGCCAACCGCCACAACATCATCTGGCACACCAAGTCCGGCGTCCAGCAGCCCAACTACATCGGCTCGCTCCTCCGCGCGTCGACCGTCCGCCTCGGTGTTGACCCCGCGACCAACAAAGATGTCTACGTGCCCATCTCGGACGTCCTCCCCATGGTCCACCCCAACGACCTCGTCCTCGGCGGCTGGGATATCTCGGGCGCGCGCATGGACGAGGCCATGAAGCGTGCTCAGGTCCTCGACTGGGACCTCCAGCGCCAGGTCATGCCGCACATGGCCGCGCTCGGTTCCCCGCTCCCGTCCATCTACTACCCCGACTTCATCGCCGCCAATCAGGAGGCCCGCGCGGACAACGTCCTGCCCGGCACCGACAAGCAGGCGCATCTCGAGCATATCCGTGCGGACATCCGCCGCTTCAAGGAGCAGCACGGCCTCGACCGCGTCGTCGTCTTCTGGACTGCGAACACGGAGCGCTATAGCGACATCATCCCCGGGGTGAACGACACCGCTGACAACCTCCTCGCCGCGATCAAGGCTTCGCACTCTGAGGTGTCGCCCTCCACGCTCTTCGCCGTCGCCGCGATCCTCGAGGGCGAGCCGTTCGTCAACGGTGCCCCGCAGAACACGTTTGTGCCGGGTGTCATCCAGCTTGCGGAGCGCCTGCAGTCCTTCATTGGGGGCGACGACCTCAAGTCGGGACAGACGAAGCTCAAGTCCGTGTTCGCGGAGTTCCTAGTGAACGCGGGCATCAAGCCGCTCTCGATCGCGTCGTACAACCACCTCGGGAACAACGACGGGCACAACCTGTCTGCGGAGCGCCAGTTCAAGTCGAAGGAGATCTCGAAGAGCTCCGTCGTCGACGACATGGTCGCCGCGAACGCGCTCCTCTTCAAGCCGCCCCAGCCCGGCGCGCCCGCGGGCACCAAGGACGCCAAGGGCGAGCACCCCGACCACATTGTCGTCATCAAGTACGTCCCCGCCGTCGGCGACTCGAAGCGCGCAATCGACGAGTACTACTCGGAGATCTTCTGCGGCGGCCGCTCGACGATCAACATCTTCAACGAGTGCGAAGTGCGTTCTCTCCCCTTCTCTCCCCTCTTTCTCTGTTTGATCGTGTGCTGACATCGCCCTTGTCTCTTTCTTGCAGGACTCGCTGCTCGCGACGCCGCTCATCCTCGACCTCGCGATCCTCACGGAGCTCCTGACGCGCGTCAAGTACCGCGACGTGTCGGCGGGCAAGGACTTCAAGCCGCTCTACCCGGTCCTCTCCCTGCTCTCGTACATGCTCAAGGCGCCGCTCGTCAAGCCCGGCACGGACGTCGTCAACTCGCTCAACCGCCAGCGCAACGCCCTCGAAGCGTTCCTCAAGGCCTGCGTCGGCCTCGAGGGCAGCTCCGACCTGCTCCTCGAGACGCGCGTCTGGTAGACGTTGGCGATGTCGAGTACTGTCACTTGTTAGTACCTCTACGAAGGACGGGGTAGCACTGGCAGGGAGGATTGGAAGAGTTGGATACTGGGCTTGAAGGCTCGTTCGTTGTGGTCGTCGTCTAGATAGAGTCGCGCGGGTTCTCAACAACCTGTCGTGGCGCGTCCGCTGCCACCTGACTGGCGTGTCGGTCTCTGCATCACTTGCTCGCGAATGTGATCTGTGTCGTGTGTGCCAACCTCCTTTGTGCGCGTGTCTGTCAGTAACATCAACAATCCGCTCGAGACTTCTACAGAATATGTCGTAGTAAATAACGCTCGCCAGGGAAGTGGAATGCTTTCACGAAGGACCCAGTCAAAGTGATATAGGATATAGACTGAGGTTTCGACACTACGAAACGGCCTCGCCATGGTCCTTGAGCCATCTGCGCACGACGCTCTGCATGGGGCACGCCGTCGACTCGCCCCGCCCATCTGTCTGCTCGTACATCCGCCAGCAGCACCGGTAGAGTTTACGCATGTGCTCGTCGCACTTCTCGGGGCTGTATGTGTTCTTGTTGAGACACGATTGGAGTGCACAAGCTGTAATCGAGATATGAAATATGTATGGTCAGCCACGGCGTCGATGTCTCTCTCAGCTGGTGGGGAAGTGCGGAGATATTGAGGGTGGAAGGGGATGCAGACCTTCTGTTTGGCATGGGGGGTCTGCGTTCTTCTGCGTCCAGCAATCAGTTATTCGTACATCGGACGGTTGTAGCTAAATACACAGGCAGACGTACTGGCGCCATGACGATACTTATAGTGGCAGTTGCTGGAAGGGTTACTTAGTAGTTGGGAGCTCTGCTGAGGCTAAGTGCGAGGATGTCGTCATCATCGGCGCTTGCTTGCCCTCGCGCAGAACGGACATCGGAGGGACGTCAATTGGTATATACTTACAACAAGCATAGAGCGGACTCGGACAGGATGGTATACACAATAATCTACAAAGTTGATGACTCGGACGAAAAGCACCAGACATCACGACAAATCCATCGGAATCCCGATATCCCTCAGCAGCGCAAACGTCGCGACCTGCTTCTCCACCGTCTCCCAGAACTCCCGGCTCACCAGCCACTCTGGGAGGCGCACGGGCTCCTCCTCGGGCACAGGCTGGGCCTCCTCTCCGCCTTCCCCGCCTGCAGCACCCTCAGCCGGTTGCGGTTGCTGTGGTTGGTTCAGCTGTTCCGGTCCCTGTGGCCCCGCCGCCCCTGCCGTAGTTGCGCCCGTAGTCTCATCGCCCATCTGCACATCCCCATCCACAGCTTGCGGAATAGGAGGAGGGATTCCACCATCTGCATCCGGCTGACCTGTCCCCTCAACGTTCATCTGTCCTTCCTCCTGCTCCGGTTCCGGCTCTGGCTCAGGCTTCGTCCACGCCCTCACATACAGCAAATCCGTGAACAGCGCAGACAAGTTCTTCGCGATCACCACGCCGACATCCGGGTGCTCCACGACGTACGAGTCCAGCAAATTCACCGTACCGACGATCGCGTTCGTCGCCGCGGGGCCCACCGCAGGTAGGTCGTCGACCGTGGCGTCGATCGCGACGGCCAGCTGCTCCAGCCGCGGGCAGAGCTCCACGACCTTCGCGAGGCCGGCGAATGTCAGGACAGAGCGCGTGCCCCAGCCGTGCTTCACCCCGAGCGTGAGCCGCTCGAGCGCAGGCCAGGCAGAGACGAGCATGGCGAGCCCTGCGTTGTCGAGCGCGTACGCCCCGGCGAGGTCGACTGCGAACGCGCGGAGATGGACGAACGTCGTGAGCGGGTTCAGCACCTCTGCGCTGGCTCCATTTGGAGACCCGTCGGGCTCCGTGTCGGCTTTCGGAGGAGGGGTGTTGTCCGACAGTGAGATCGCGCGCAGGGTAGAGACGGAGCAGGATGTCGCGATAGTGGACAGGCAGGTGTGCAGCACTTCCGGGGCCGGTCGGTCCGTAGCGGTCAGCGCGAGACTCTCGAGCCTGCTCCCGTCGAACTGCAGAAAGAACGCAGTGAAGAACTCGAAGCTCGGCGCGTCTACTGTCAGGTCCACCACGTTTGCGAATGGGGTCCCGGTCTCCATCGCCCTGCTGAGCCACGCACAGTCCGTGTCGCGCAGAAAGATGCGCGTCTTACGGAGGGACGTGATCCCCGCGAGACATTCCAGGTCGTCGTCCTCCCAGCCCTGGAGATTGATGGCAAACGTGCGCAGATTGTTGTCCTTGAGCTCGCGAATGAAGTCCTTGATCGCCCACTGGTAGCCTTGGAACTGTGGCGCGACAATCTCAACGTCACGGAACTTAGGACACTCTTCCAGTAGCGCCTTCAGCGTATACTTGATGTACTTGTCCTCTTCAAACGATGGTGGCGGCGGAGGCGGAGACGGGGGCGGTGGAGGGCCCGGTGGAGGCGGTGGTGGTACGTCAGGGAGCGGGGCGGGGTCGGCCAGAGGCGTCGTTTCGCCTTCCTCCTGTTCACCCTCGCCATCTTCTCCGTTATCACTCCCCTCCTCTTCCTCCGGCTCGGGTTCAGGCTCCGGCTCCGGCAGAGCGATCTTCATCTTCAAGTCGCTATAGTCCATGTACAGACTAACGAGCGGTGGGTTCTGGAAGATAAACACATGAATATGGGTGTCCTCGAGAAACTCATGCGTCGTCCAGCGGACACGGCGGATGTTGGGCAGCAGCTCGCGCGGGAGGCGCACGACGCAGAGCGCCATGAACGTGTTCAGCGGGAACCCGGTTGGGCGCCACGGCTCGACGGGCTGTGGCGCACCCGACGGCGCGCGCGGGTCGAAGCCGAGCTCGCGGATCTTGGGGGCGTACCAGTCGAAGACGAACCAGTCGGTCGGAATGAGGACGCGTGTTGCTTTCTGTACCAGCAGGCATGGCGAGATATGTATCGAGGTCAGGGTCAGTATACCGCGCGCGACGCGCGCAGACATGGTCAAGGAGTGAAATGCGGGGTACTCACGATGCATTGCTGTCTCTCTCCATTCGGGCCGACATATTTGCCATCATAGACCTCCCAGGCGTCCTTCGGGAGCGTCTTGTAGAGATTGAAGAGGTTGAGCTGCCGCCGCCACAGTTGATCCAAGCATGGTTCACTGAACGGCCTGCAGGAAAGTGCGAGCGCGAGGACGTTCCGGAGATCCAGTGGGGTGTCAGGGACGTTCCGGCCCCAGTATGCAAAGGAAGCGATGTTAGAGACAATCTCCTTGTTGCTGAGTATGTTGTTCAGAGCGAAGGACATCACTGTGGTGCGAGATAGGATGTAGAGGGAATGGTCTGCGTTTGCCACCTCGCGTCTTATGAGGGAATTGTCAAAACGCGAGTCAGAATGCATAATATAGCAGCACATACCTTCCGCTCACTCATGGACTGTGTTATGGGACCAGAGATACAGTAGCTGCATGTACTGTAATTGTCTTCGGGGTCTATGCTCGGCTACTTGTAACCCGAGAGTAAGGTTAGGGTAAGTAGACGTCCTTCAAGGGACTCAGACTGGGACTCTTAATACCCAAAGGTCTGGAAGCAGTGCACGTCTGCGCAGGGGCTGTAGTAGAAAATGATGACATTGACAGAAGCGAGACGTACCATTAAGTACTGCGCTACCAAACTACCAGCTATACCTCGCCAAGCGTCGACCCCATCCCATCCAACTCATATTCAAACTTCACCCAACGAGCCCCCTGCGTTTCGTCTCGAACAAATCCAGAAGATGTCGATGAACGCTTCCTCATGGCATAGCGAGCACTTCGCGATGGCATGGTGTACGTTGTGAACCTGGATAAATATCGAGTGTGCGATACCCCTGGTGACTGCGACGTTAACACAAAAACGAACAACATGGGCGGAGAATATCAGACTGACCTCGAACAATCAGATCGCTCGGCGCAGATAACCACTACTGCTTGTCTGCTGTCTCGCGAGATGTATTCCGCATGCCTCAGACTTCTGGTACTCCTCTTGGATCCCCGGCCGATAGTCAAGGGGCTCATTCTAGTACTTGAGAGATGACGCGAACGGATATGTACGTGATAGGTACGTCCGAGTTCGCTGTGCGGTGGACGACGAGAACGAACGGGAACTTCGGATGGATAATGAGTACCCGAGAGCACTTGATAGCAAATAAGGGTGGAGTACTTACTCGTACGTATACATCTCACTGAGCTGACGGTTGAGCTTGTGTTTCGACGCGTCTTCAGCACCATACTAGATGAGGACGGAAACCGGGGGCGCGCAGTGAAGAAGACAAGTCCGAATCACAATGGAGGCGTCCACTGGGAGGCGTCTTAGCTATGCGTGCTCAAAGCTCGACATATTTCCGCAGAGCGTCGGACGAAATTGGGGGCAGGAAGAGGACGTCGACGTTGAAATTGTGGGATACTGTCTCAAGACATACTGCCAGCCAGGACGTCGACTGCGTCGGTGAGATGCCTAGGTTGAGCTGCGTCCGTCGACCGCGTCTCGCGGTCCACTAGTAGCTTTTGGCGAGCATGTAGACCAATCTTTGCAGCGAGAACAACAGTCTGAGGAAGCAGGCATGACGGTGGATAGCAAGCAGGACAAACGCCGGGCGCTTTCCTAGCACTCTACATGTGTGCAGTAGTATGTCTGCAACTGCAAGCTCGTCATACACTGGATAACTCTGAAGTGCTATTTCAACATAATCACCGCATACAATCTCGCTCGTTATGACAAGCTCCAGTATTACGGTTGATCAACAGTAGTAAGGCGGTCATTGTCAATGTATATTCGGAATCCCCGCGCCGGTACTCACGCCTAAAGCGCCAAACACACCTCCTGGTCCGTGCGCATCCTGGCCGAGTATATAAACCTGACCCCGGCCATATGAGCAATTCATACTTACCTTGATGGCACGGACCCCTTCATGTACTGGGTTCGTGGGCCGTGGAGGCCTCTCATAGCACGGCGACCATGTCCTCAGGGGGACTCCGCGGTTTGTACGGGCTTCGGCTCGTGCACCGTCTCAATATTTTCCTGTCCTGCTTCGGCCCTCGGGCTGGGCGGGCCTTTTTTTTCATGTCCCTAAGTGGCTCTAACCCTAACCCTCAAGTACCTCGATAGAGGTACTTGATGAGTATATGTATGTTGCAAGCCTTGCTTTAGAGTATGTTATCAGCATTTATATTACCGACCTCCAATGAGAATCATGGAAAGTAAAGCATTCTTGGGTTCAGGATCGCAGGTTATATTGTTCTCTATTTGCTAACCACACATCTCTGTTAGTATATCGGTTAGTACACGCGCCTGTCATTTGAGGCCCCTCCTCTCAGTGGCGCGCGAAAGCGGGGTTCGACTCCCCGACAGAGAGGTCATTTCGACCAGTTCTAAGGTTTTTGGGTGAGAACAGAGCGAGAGGAAGCTGTAGAAGAGGTGGGGAAGTCCCGTACGCCGAAGATAGCAATGTAAACGCCGTTGGTTTCTATGAACGGTATTGCACACGGCTGCTAAACTTTCTGTGTTTCTAGCACCTCCCAGAGTCTTCCACGCCTACCCAGGAGCAGGGCCTCGGCATCCAGAGTACTCGCAAGTTCGTATGGATGGAGATGGGAAAGAAGTCCAGTGGGAACGCATTTCAGAGCCCGCCGCAAGAGGGACATACACAGATCCTAGTGCGCCCGTCTACGCCCACCAACAACGCCGCGCTTCCGCGCTCCCGTCGCAAAGTTGACCTCCAGCGCCGCCGCGTTCAGGTACCCATCCACCGTCGCCCTCGGCACCTCCTTCGCGCCATAATCCCACCCAGCCAGATGCTCAATCGCGATGCTGTCCGTCTGCTCATCGAACACCACCGCATACGTGACCTTGTCCCCCGTCGGCCGCGCAAAAAAGTTGCTGTTCCCCGAGCCCGTCGCGCCCTTGAACGAGTAGATCTCCGATACGCCGTTGTTCGGGTCCGCGCCGACGAGCGTCTCGAGGATGTCGAGCTCGCCGCACCCGCCTGGGCTGCCGACCCCGCGGCAGTTGCAGCCGTACTGCGCGGAGCGCACGATTTGCGCGTTGAGGGCCCAGATGGCGGGCACTTTGGAGGCGTCGGAGGAGGGCGGCATGCTGAAGGTCACGAGGAGCATTTTGGAGTCGGCCCAACCGTGGTTGGCGGTGCCCCGCGAGAAGCCGTCGCAGGGGCGGGAGGCGCAGGTCTCGGCGGTCAGGATGTTCTGTGTGTGCAGGGCCGGTTTCAAGGGCAGCGAAACGTGTCCAAGGGCGAAGAATCATGACCCGTCAGTGACTGGGATCATAACAAAACTGCGGAAGATGGGCCAGCCAAGGCTCAAACGTACCATTTCATGATCCTGATCAAGCACACCGTTCGAGATGTCGGCGTTCGCAGTCGCAACAGCAGCCGTGAAGTCGCCGCTCGCGAACGACTGGCTCGACCCGCCGCAGACTGGACAATGCGGTAGGCAGCGAACAAGAAAACGTTCCACACGGTGAGCCGCAAGCAAGCAAGAGGGAAGACAGGGAACCAGACGCACTGGAGAACTCGCCGCTGGCGCCGCCACCCATGTTGTTCATAAAGACGAGGTTGTTCGGGGCCTGGCCGGCGGCCCATGAGCTCGTCTGCGTCCACGACGCGCCGCTGCTGTCCGGCTGGTACACGGCGATGTTGAAGAGGTTGAGCGGGCCGCGGAAGTTGAACGTCATCTCCTCGTTGAATGGGGCCAGATTGCCTTTTGAATTTGATCCCGATGTCGTCCAGTCCGAGTCCGATCAGTGTGTGTTGCGAAGGATGGCAAATTGGCAACGGAGCACGAATCCGGATGCAGTGACGGATCCAGGCATGACATTGACACAGCACAGCATCGTCAATCACCACAGGACGAGAGAATCAATTATCACGCCGTCAGGAAGACGAGCAGCAACGGTGATCAAATCTGTGATGACGCACCGCTGACCGCCTTGGGGGCGGTGATGCACGACGGGTTGGCGTCGCACGTCGGGAAGGTGCCCGGGATGAGGTTCGTGACCTGGTTGTACGAGCCTGAGCCACCGACAGAGGTGTACTTGAGGCCGGTGAGCGAGCCCGAGGTCGAGGGTGGCGTGATAATGTCCTGCGCAAGGGCTGCGCAGACAAAGGTGGCGAGGGCGGCGAACGTGACAGAGAGGCGCATGATGAAGAACGGTCGTTGAATCGTGTCGGAGGTGCGTGTCGGGGGATCGTATCGACTAAGGAGCGGTGGAAGGTCGTGTGTGCCCTACCAGAGGACGAAGAGAACAGCAAGGACTGGGGAATGAACCAGCTTGCCCGTCCCGTGTGCCGCCATCCATTTGTACGCTGGGCCAGTGAGCCCGGCTGATGGACGCAGTCGAAATGCATCAACTTGGATACCGCCGCACGCACTGGACCCGCTAAGTTGCGTCTGCCCGGATCCGATCCACGGCGGGGCAGGCGCGACTCCAAGTCGAGACACGCCTGCCGCCAGAGGCAATGTGCTTGCCTGTGCGGAACGAACGCTTAGTGTATTGACCACACTATACACGTACCACAAACCACAGATGATCATGAGTCCGCTGCCGGCCCAGAGTCCTTCCCCTTCGCAGAGTCTGTCTCCTGCGCTGTCTCCTCCTTCGCCTCCGCCTCTGCCTTCTCTTTGGCAGCGGCCTCTTCCTCAGCCTTGACAAGCTCCTTGTCCTGTGCCTCCCACTCCTTCAAGCGTGCCTCGTACCATTCCCAAACCGCACGACCCACGCTCTCGCCACCGAACTCGCCGTCGTCCTCCAGTGCACTCGGCTCTGCGCGCTCCTTGCCCTTCTTCTCGTCTGCCCCTGGTGCAAGTACAGGTGCAGGCGGCCGTGGCACCTCGAGCCGAACAACGGCGCATTCCCGATACAGCGCCCCAGGCTTGAGGACCTCAACATGGCCGACTCTCCTCGGCTCGGCCCGCTGGGGTGACGGCTCTGGGGTGGCTGCCTCCGCCGCCTCAGCTTGTCGTGCCTCTTCGTCCGCAGCAGCGTCGACCTTGGCCTGTGCGCGCTTGAGGGGCGTCGGAAGGAAGAGCACGTGCAGGAGGGTCTGTAGTGCAGACGACGAGGACTTGGTGAACAGCATCAGTGGCAGAAGCAGAACAATGTATGCGAGTGACCACCCCCGTTCACCCGTTCCGAGGAAGGGGGCGACCGTGTCTCGCCGGCTGATCCCTGGACAGGCAGACACAGCCAGGATATTCGACGGGTGCGGCGCTGGGGGCTTGTCCGACCTCGCGTCTTGTGCTCGGTTGGGCAGCGAGTCGAGGATACGCTGCAGGTGGCGGGTGACAATAATCGTGCGGAGCGCCCGGTGTCCCTCAGAAATGAGCAGAGACTCCGGACGCGCTGGAGAGGAGGGCGTGGACTCGAGGAAGGAGGTGAACGTCGGGAGCGCAGCGGCGTAGAACGGGTTCACCACGGAGATGACGCGTATGTCCCGCTCGACGGGTGCAACGAGCAGCGCTGGCAAGAGCAGAGTCACCATCAAGAAGGACGCGAGCGAGGCGGACTCGCGTTGCTCCGCCTCTCGCTGCTCCTTCTCGCGCCGAGCTTGTCCGCCGAAGAACCATATCCGGCCGATGCTGGGGTACTCGTGCGCGAATACGATCGCATCTATACGCGTGTCGTTCCCGGTGAGGAACGTAGTGCAGAAGTTGCGGATCGAAGTTGCAGAGGTGAGGTCGCAGTACTCGGCAAAGATGTTTTCGTTGTTAGTTGTCGAGCGGATGAGAGGGAGGAGGAGGGACGGAACGGGATGGGAGAGAGGGTACGGGGAGAGGGCGATGATGTGTGCACCGCGTTTTGCAAGGGCAGTCAGTGTTACGATGCCCAACGGCGTGAACGGACCCTACAAACTCGTGTTAGTTTTTCTGAAGCATGCTGTCGATCTCTGCTACAGAAGCGGAGCATTAACTCTCATATGCCGGTCAGGTCATGGGCAGGACGTAAAGCCGAGAGCATATACACCTCCATTCAATCTGCAACGCATAGATGCACTAGGTGTCAGTGTCCGTTTGGACCATGTAGAAGGTGTCAATATACCGCGTCCTAGCCATGACTACTAGCCACCTCATATTCCTCCCAGTATCCCTGCAATGATTGCCATACGGTCACCGTTCACGACGCTGGCCGGCTCCTGCGAGTTCATGCCCTCCAAAAGTCCAAGCATCAAGCAGGGGACATCGACATAACCACTTTACACCGGAATGCCACTCTGCCTCTGCCGGACCCTCCCCTTCCTCCCACACCGTGACCAAAACACGACTCAAAGACGAGAACTCACCGTCAGAATCACCACCCGTGCATGCAGATCTCGCTCCCGATTCGTCGGGGGGCCCTGGGCGTACGCATAGATCACAAAGAGGACCGCAGCGGCGACGGCGGCGTGTGGCCAGTACTTGAGCGGGAGGACTGCTGTGATCGCAGTGTAGACGACTTGGAGGACCATGTATGCGGCGAGTTGGGTGGGGTAGCACTAGTAGCGGGAGTAGGAGCAAGGGTAGGAGAAACGGAAGGTTCAAGTAGATTGCACTGTGCAAGGATGGGATCTAGGAGGAGAGCCTGAGCTACGCGTAACGGTGTCGGAAGACACGTATCCGAACTTTTCGGAGCGCCCGTCGTTCACTTGATGGTTCACGTTCAGGATACGCAACACGGAGCTGCACGTATGGATTGGAGATTGACAATTGTGAGCACCGTAGAGATGCATCTGTGAGTCAGTACTCAGTCCTGGTCCGAATAATTTAGGTGTAACTAGTAGTATGCGTGAGGTTGTTACATGCATTACAAGAAAAGCGTCCAGATGATAGCATAGCAAAAGAAGATCCAGCATGTTCGTGCACGGTCATGTCCAAGGCGCAGCCTAGCGCGACCTCTGGATCCTGTCATGAATCTAACCGCGGCTTCTCCAGAGGACGCAGCTCTGGCGGCCGCGGCGGCAACGGCATCTCCGCAAGCCCTCGCGGCAGCGGCAGCGGACGATCAATATCCTCCGCCACATACGACGGCGACCCCGGCGAGTCTCCCGGGAGCGGCGTCGGGATCGTCGCAGGCGTCGCCTCCGGGGTCTCCTCGAGCGTCGGCATGGGCCGGTACGCGTCCGCCACGCGTATCTGGCCCGTCGGCGACTCGACGGGCTCCCGCCCCTCCCCCCCAGTCCCGGGCACCACGCCATGCCACGGCGAGTAGCTCGCAAGCACGTTCGGCACCCACGTCGTCGCCCGCTTGAGGTTCGTCCCACGCCCCGAGCTCACGCCCGACCCGGACCCGGACGAGGTAGAGGAGGTCCGTCTGGGACGCCCGGGCTCGGATGTGGGGCGTACCGAGGACGTGCGTGAGACGGCCTGGGCGGAGGAGTTGCGCGAGACCGTCTGGAAGGAAGAATCTTCTGTCGAGAGCTTGCGCGAGAAGAAGTTGCGCCCGACGTCCTGCACGCTGCCCACGGTGCCGACGTCGGACAGCACTATGGAGTTCACCGCGGACTCGGGAGGGGGCGGCGAGCTGGGGGACTCGGAGCTGGGCACGGGCGGGAGCGACGGCGACACGCGCGAGATGTCGATTATGTCTATCGGCGAGACGCGCGGGATCTGTGGGAGCGGCGACTTGGCCATCGTGGCGAACGGCCGGCTATTTGTGGACGGGGCGGAGACACTGCTTGCGGGGTATGACATGTGCGCCCACTCCCTTGAGCCCTCCGCGGCAGGGGAGGAGATGACCTGGTTCGACTCGCGCAGGAACTCGATGCGGAGCGACGGGATGCGACCCTTCTTTCCCCCGTCCGTCTTGATTTGTATTCGCGGGAAGCTGATCTGCGGGAGGTGGAACAGCGGAGATCGGGGTGCAGGCGCAGGTGTAGGCGCGACTTCTGGCTCGGGCATGGTAATGGCGAGGTCTGGGTTGGAGTGGAAGGAGTACCGCTGCTCGGCGGGTAGCATGGGCTCCGGGAACATGGGTGGAACGGGGACGCGAGAAGGAGGACCTCGTACTTTTGCTCCCCAATCGTTCAACTCCCCAAGAGATGATCCATTCCGCTGATGGGTCTGTGTCCAGTCCATCGAGGACATGTTCCGGTGGTGCGTCGCGGGTTCCGTCTTAGGCGGGAGTGGCGGGAACGCCTCTGTGTTCAGCAGCGGCATGTGTGCCTCTGGGTCTCCGGCGTACGAATGCATGAAGCGCTGTTGCATGTCCGGCGCGTTCGCGAATCGATGCATGAGCTTCTGGCGACGGTAGACGTATACGGCGAAGGTGAGGAGCGCGGCCCCGACGATGATCACGATGACCGTGCATGCTGTACGCCATCCTGTAGAGGACTGTGTTCGGGAAGACAAGGCGCATGAGCATCTCGAATCTGCACGAGATCGCGGGATATTCGAGCTCACTCACCATGAAGCTCTCAACCGAACGAGAGGAAGGGACTCACAGAACTGAAGCCAGCTGCATGCAACCCGGAGGGCACAACAAAGGGGAAAGGGAAAGGAGAAAAGGTCCTGGGACGCGACCTGAAGGTGAAAAAGGCACACCGACCCAACCCACGGCCAGCGGTGGCAATTCGTCAACATCAGACCAGCAGCGCACAATCACCGCCTCGTCCCGCCGGTTACCGAGCCCCTTCCCTTCTCAGCCCTTCTCGCGCCCGGAACACAGCGCTGCGCGTGTCATGACGCGTCTCATAAGGTCGGGAAATCTGCAGGCAATGCTGGCGTGAATCCAGCATTGGTCCGGCAACCTGCTTGGAGAGGGAAAAGGAGACATGGGCGGTTTCAGATGAGTACCAGCGGCCAGCCTTCGGAACACTTGCGAATTCAATGTGAGGCTATTCGGTACGCCCGGTCCGGCCACGTCCTAGGTCGATAATTGATTTTAGGCAAGAGTATTACCAAGTCCCACCATTGCAGCGAAGGTCGAGACCTTTATGCAAGTATAGCAGACGAACAGCGAGTAATCTCACCGGAGTGATATTTCCGCTTCCCCGCGACGGACACAGTGGGTCCCTTGGTTGCCTTTGAAGATGATGCTGCGGGAAGCCGAGTGGGAGACATCACCGGGAGTGAACAACATGGCAATCGAGGGTACACAGGATGTCATGGTCGAAAGACAAGGTCACCGCCAGCCCTTAGTAATCACATAACTCATCCGCAGCCAGTGGCTGTAGTCTTTGGATCACTAACTCAAAGTACCCCTACACGGTGACCACCTCCAAGTGGTGGTTAACCGAACACATACACTGTCCGAACAGAACCAAGGATAAACAGGAGTGGCAGATAGACAGACTAGGAACATTCCTATCGTACACAGTGTCCAGAAATTTGGAGGAAATTCGCCAAGTTCACACTTCGAACCGAGTCCACACCTCCACCAACCCATCCGCCACCTTCGTCGGCAGCGCCCACAGCGGCAGAAACTGCTTCACCTCCTCAAACGCAGGTATCCTCCCGCTCCCCGGCGGACCCAGCGCGCTCGCATACTCCGCATATTCGCACGCCGCCCGCCCGCCCAACGTCTCCTCGCCACTCGCCTCGTCCCAGCCGACCTCGACGACGAACTCCTTCCCCCACGTCCTACTCCACAACCGTGCCTCCTTCACACCCCCTGGGGGCATCTCGTAGCCACCCTGCAGGTGCATCTTCGCAAGTGGAGTGGGAGCGTCCCCCGTATGCGCGCGGTGATGGTCGTGCACGAAGATGAAGTTGATGGCGCGGTCGAAGTACAGCCTGCACCCGCGCGTGTTCTCGCCCCGCACAGATACGAGCGCCCTCGACGCGTTCAGGCGCGACGTCTTGACGTCCAGCCACTGAGAAGGCGGGAAGGAGGAGTTGCCATTGGGGGCCGGGAGGAGGTCCGTCGCCCACTTGCACGTCATCAGGTCCGGACGGAGGCCCGTTTTGTTGCAGGACACATCGCTCGTCCACGACGACGGGATGTCGGGCGTGATGTACTTGTCGACGTATCCCTTGAGCCCAGTGAGCGTCGTATCCGCGCGGACAACTTCCAGCGATTGGGCGCGGGAGGCAAGGGACGGGTTCACAGCCAAGCCGGACGCGGGTGCGAGTTCCACCGATTGCTGGAAATAGACGCGGAACGGCCATTGCTGAGTGAAGGGATACGCAGCCCAGGTTGCAGCAAGCAGGACCACAAAGACCACTGCGACCAGAGCATTTAGCCATTGGGGCAGCTTATGCGCGAATGGCGTCAGGGGAATGAAGATGAGAACGCTGAAGATCGCCAGTAACTCGTACACTGCGAGTTGCCTTCAGCACGGACCCAAGGGAAGTGGATAATCAGCACTCACCCATCACCGGATTGCTTCCGTCCACGAGAGTGTGCATAAGCGCATTGAGCAGTAGAACCTCGAGCTGGAACAGCAGCAGCGCGGTAGCGGGCACGAGCAACAACATCTGCCCGATCCACCACCCGTACTCATCCGCAGACTTCCCAACAATCGTGACATCTCCCGGCCTGTCCAGAGTAAGGTACTCATTTCCGCCCTGGGACACGCGGCGATGCTGGTGCATGAGAGGAGTGATCTCCGTCGGGTCGGTCTCGACAACTTCGCCCTCTCCAGTATGCTCCGCCTCCGCATGGGCTGGGCTGCGGGAGCCGTTCTGCCCCTCAGTGTCGTCATCGGCATGCTCGGGGGCCTCGTACCGCACACCGCGCACCAGGCGGCGCCCAGCGATGGCACCCTCCGCCCGTGCCTCGCGCTCCTCACGGGTGCTGAACAGGTCGCTGCGGCTGCCCAACTCGTTACCCGGGTCTCCGCGCCTGCCTGCTCGAACGAGTTCGATCACCACAGCCAGCCAGGCGCCGAGGTAGAGGACGGTCGTCCAGTACAGGGAGCTGAGATGTCGGGTTGCGATGGCCACAGTCGAAACCAGGAGCAGCAACCAAGCGAATGAATACAGGGAGAGGGTGACCGCAAGCTTCTGCGAGACAAAGGTCGGCGGGAGCATATAATGCAGCCCTTGCAATGGAAGGACCAATGCGAAGAAAGAGACTGCCAGGAAGACCGTCAGGACCGCATATGCGTGCGAGTGGATGACCTGAGCGCGTGCGACAGATGAGGAATATGCTCGGAAGACATGAACTGAACGGTTCGCTTACATATGGATTAAGATGAACGAATCCTGCGATCAGTCCGACGTGAACGAGCACAGCGATGATGAGAGCTATCCAGAAGCGCTCCCACCCAGCTAATGCCTTGATCGCCAACCTGAGTTTCGCCATCTTGCTGTGATCGCTGGTAACAGAGACAGACTCAGGCGCTGAAGTGTACTCGGTGGTCAATACTGACTTTCAGAGAATTTAGGAATGACCTCACTGGCATGCTTCTTGGACGCGAGCATGACCCATGCAATAAGGCCGATGGCGCTCAGAGGTCCGATAACAAGGAACACGATGTTGAACGCATAGATAGAGTCCATAGGGAAGAGCACCATGGCACGTCCAAGTACTGCAGAAGATATTGAGTGTATGGGTAGTAAACTTTACATGAAATACTCACTGTCAAAATAGACAGATCCTCTGGAATCTGTGCCCGGCTGGTCATCGTTCAGTAGGCTCAAGCCCGCACCACGAACGAGCTCCATCATGGCCCACAGAGCCTTGCGTCCTTCGTCATGGCCCATTCCGGGAATGGAGTCCCTCGGCGTGTGGTAGTAAGCGCGGTTCTTGTAGAAGGCGAGATCGAATCCTTGTATACCGGCAACCTCTCCCTCAACCCCTCGTGCATATATCTCATAATCGGTGGAGCTGCGAATCATTCCTGCGGAGAACGCCTCGGAAGTCAAGACACTCCCGTGCGGGTGCTTAACTGCGGAGTTAAGTAGGGACCGCGCTGCACCAAGTGAGGTTGAACGGAAGACAAGCGGACGACTGTCCCAGAAATGAGTTTCATGTAGTACGCAGAAGAAACCGCATATATTCACCCTCCTGACGCGGCTCCCTCGAGATTGATGAACGTGGAGGTGAGGTTCGACCATGGATGCTGGAAGTACGCGTGGGCACCATTGAGCTGATCTTCCTCGCCGTTGTTGAAGAAGAAGATGGCGGTCCTGCGTGGCCGCCGATCGGGATGCGCGAAGTACTCTGCCATCTCCAGCAGCGTCACGACGCCCATCCCATCGTCCGTCGCACCAGGGGCAGAAGAGACAGAGTCATAGTGGCAAGAGAAGAGCACCCCGTCCGGACCGGACTCGGGTGAGGCAAGAGGGGAGTCTGTACCGTCAACCTTGAGCAGCACGTTCGTCCCTTCAAAGTACACCGCGTGGTCTCTGGCAGCAATGTAGGTGACACTCGACGTCAGGTCGTCGGAGAGGTGAACGTAGTTATGGCGATCCGCGAGCCGTTGCAAACGCGAGAGTATATATGACCGCACATTGTCATTCGCGTGAGAGATGTAGGGGTGCGGACCAGAGGTTATCTGCTGCACTCCTGAGCTCGGCTTGCTTATTCGCGGACTGCCCACGCACCTTGCTCAACGCTTCATATCCGCGATCCAAGTTCAAGCCGCGCAGATTCTTCGGAACATCGGCAAGTTCATCGAAACTCAGTGTGCTTATGAAGACGGCAGCATAGATGATGATGGTGAGAATAGCAACAGGAATAGGTGTAAACTTGAACGGCGAAGCCAACTTCGCCGACACAGGCATTGCGAAATTCGGGGTCGTTCAGAAACGGTTGTTAACCATGCAGCGAGCAAACAGTCCCCTAGAGTCAAAGACGTCTGTCGGTCTCTTTGTCGTTACTGTCGTCGGCGGTCGGACGCGCGTCGACGTCGTCGTGCTCGACGAACTCAGACAGTATGACGTACTGGCGCTAGAAGGTAGGCGTCAGAAGAGTGACCCCCTGTTGCCTTTCTTTGGCCGCGTCACGGTCACAGACTCTCGACACAGCGCGCCCGCCCAAAATCTTGCCATTCACAACGCAGGCGGCATCGTTGAGGTGAGTATCGTTCCCTACGCCGAAATGATGTTTGTGCAGGTCTTGCGAAGGGTTCTCGACGACTCTGGGAGAGTTTGGGTGTGGAATGGTGGGCGGAAAGGGTTGGATGCATGGGCTGAGGTCAGGATGACGGGGTGGGCCGGTTTGGGTATGCATGGGCAACCCCTGCTACAACCAAGGACGGAGGGTCCTGCAGCGAGGGTCCAAGGCCTCATCGAGCACCCATCGCAAGACCTCGCAAAAGCGATAGGTCTCATCGCTGACTTCGGACTTCTCCCTTAGCTCAAGACTCGCTACAATGGCCAACACGAAGACTCCCAAGGGTAAGGCGACGAAGGGTATGTCTCTCGTGTTTTTTATCTACATGCAGTGTTTGATCTTTTGAGTAGTGTCCGACAAGGATGCGAAGGCCAAGGCCGCGAAGAAGGCCGCTCTCCACGGCACGCACGCACACGCTGCACGCAAAGTGCGGTACTCCGTTTCCTTCCACCGCCCCAAGACCCTCCGCCTTTCCCGCAACCCCAAGTACCCCCGCAAGTCTATTCCCCATGCACCCCGGATGGACCAGTTCCGCACCATTGTCTCGTGAGTCTTGGATTATACTCGCCACCCCGTCATGCAGACGTTCATGGTGCTACCTACAGTCCGTTGAACACGGAGAGTGCGATGAAGAAGATTGAGGAGAACAACACTCTTGTCTTCATTGTCGACATCCGTTCGAACAAGCGTCAGATCAAGGACGCAGTAAAGAAGCTGTACGATGTTCAGGCCGCAAAAATTAACACCCTCATCCGGTGAGTTTCTATGTGGATCATACAATGCCTACATCACTTACTCCCTGATAACAGTCCCGATGGCAAGAAGAAGGCGTACGTCCGCCTGACCGCGGACCACGATGCTCTGGATGTTGCCAACAAGGTCAGTCCAGTCTCATGCCACCAATTTACTGCCCTTCCTGACGCTCTTCTCTCTTCAGATTGGCTTTATCTAGATGTCGGTTGTTTGTTGTCTCTCGTCTTCGTCGTCGTCTTGCATGCTTCGTTCCGCCCTCCCCGCGGTAGCATATGTACTCTGAGCCGCTGGTGCTTGCCCTCGCCATCCCATGACATGACCATGTATGCGTACCACCCAATGCCATCCGCCCATGCAAAAACGCATATCTATGCTGGACATGGAAGTACTTCGCAGCTTGTGAGGCGCGAGATCGAAGGAAGCGCCAATCCTCGGCGTATGCAGTCATTTTCTACAATCTCATCACCTCTCCTGAGTCTGTTCGCCGCCGCCGTATTATATGTCTTCAACCTGAGGGTCATGTCCACATGGTCCAAGTTGTTCAAATTCTTATGACTTGGTTTGAGTTATGTTTGAATATGCGCTTCGATGCGGTTAGCCCCCGTCAGCCGCCGTCATGCTTTCACCTGCACCACCATCTGCTTGAGCTCTTCGTGCTCCCGGCGTGCTCCGTAAAGCTGTGGACGGCATGCAGCATGTTACACTTCGACGCCTACCACGGTTTCCCCGGCTGGTCTCCCGGATTCACCACGACGCGACCTCCCTACCCATCGTCAACATCCCAAAGTCCTCCATATACGAGCTTGGCGAGCAGGAGCCCGCACTCAGGGATGTCTCGCTAGTCGTTCAGCCTCACGACTCGTGGGCCGTCGTGAGCGCAGATGCAGCGGCGGGCAAGGCTGCGCTCTTCGGTGCGCTGATGGGCACCCATAGGATCTCCCCGCCCGCGCCGCCACCCGGGGGCCTCTTCCCGTTCCTCCGAGACGCGGACCCGCACAGGTACGTGCAGATGGTGCGCTTCGCGCACCGCGGGAAGGGTTCTGGGGACGGGTTCTACGACTTCACGGCGCGGTATGGGTCAGTGCGCGAGGAGGACAAGCGGACGCTGCGCGAAACGTTCTTCCCGGAGATGGCGCGCCCTATCCATGAGCTCGCGATCTCCTCGTTGTACCACGCGGAGCAGCTCGAGCCTGTGAGTGAGGTCGACGCGAAGGCGAAGGAGAGGCAGCGGGCGTATTTCGACTTCCTGACCGCCCGCTTGCGGCTGACGGACTTGCTGGACTTGCCTATGATCGCGCTGAGCAATGGGCAGACGAGGAGGGCACGGATCGCGAAGGCGTTGTTGGCGGACCCAAAACTGCTCTTGCTGGATGAGCCTCTGAGTGAGTGTCTGTAACTTCAGGTTATCCTCCACCTGTACATATTCCTTCGTCAATACCATGAATATCCCTCGCTCTTCTCGGTCGTTCGTCTTCAAGAGTCCCGTCGTCTTCGACTCAATGGCGCGCATGTCAGTACGCTAACATGGTCTTAACATTGCAGCTGGTCTTGACGTGAAGTCGCGCGCTATCCTCCTGGACTTGCTGGACGAGTTGCAGCGAACGTGGGCTTCACCGCATGTCATTGTCGGTCTCCGTGCGCAAGACCCTCTCCCGGACTGGACCACTCACGTCGCCCTGATCGAAGACGACGGCAAGGTACAGACCGGAAAGAAGGAAGATGTCTTCTCCACGACGTTCACCCCTTCAGCTCCCATAACCTCCACCTCCCCATCCGCGACGGTGGATTCTGCCTCGTCCGGATACAAAGCACGACCTCACGGCAACGCACTCATCGACATGACGGGCGTGAACGTCGCATACGGCCCACGCAAGGTGCTCTCCGACATCCGATGGACAATTCACGCGAACTCGCGCTGGCACCTCATTGGCGAAAACGGCGCGGGGAAGACGACTCTTCTCGCGCTACTCACCGGTGAACACCCACAGTCCTACACTCAGTCCTCAAATCTCCTCCTCTTCGACCGCGAGCGCTCCAAGTGGGCCACGCCTCTCCTCCTGCGCAACATCGGCCGCGTCTCCCCCGAGATGTTCAACGCCTTCCCGCGCCGGCACAACCTCACAGTGTGGGACGCGATCGGGACCGGGTTTGACGGCGGCTTCGTGCCCAAGGGCGAGCTAGGCGTCGGGACCGCCGAAGACGGAGGACGCCTCGAGGCCGGCGGGCAGGAGGAACAGTGGCGGCTTCACAGGATGTACGAAGTCATGTGTGCCCTCGGGCCCAGCCAGTGGCATACACACCCGCAGAGCATCACGGAGGAGCAGTACTTCCGCCGCCCGTTTGCGGATCTGTCTCCTGGGGAGCAGTCTATGGTCCTCCTGATGCGTGC
Source organism: Lentinus tigrinus ALCF2SS1-7 (assembly GCF_003813185.1). Taxonomy (NCBI): domain Eukaryota; kingdom Fungi; phylum Basidiomycota; class Agaricomycetes; order Polyporales; family Polyporaceae; genus Lentinus; species Lentinus tigrinus. The sequence goes on from NW_027137934.1 coordinate 401,364, forward strand.
GCTGGTGGGCGCGCCTTCGCTCGTCCTGCTTGACGAGGCGTGGGCCGGGATGGACAAGGCGATGGTGCAGGCGGCTCATCGATACCTCCAGGATGGAGGAGGAGGACTGACGGAAGAGCAAGCGTGTATTGTTGTCAGCCACTGGGAGGAAGAGGTTCCTTGGGGTCCTGAAGAGGGCGTGCAGAGGTTCAGGCTAGACGGCGGGAGGGGTGAGCGGATCTTTCCTTGAGGTACGGGAGTCCTTTGAGTAGTCCGAACCGTGTTGACGTCGTTTTCCATGAAGATATGCGACTTTACATGATAGATCTCTGTCACCACACACTAGCGTACATCCATCGACATCGGATTGCTCGAATTGTATATCATCCAAAAGTTGGTCCCTATCTCTCACTTTGCGTACTTGTCAAAGACCGACCCCGCGGTGACGCCCAAGCTCTCCCTCAACGTGTCCTCGAACGGCCTCAACTCCCTGCCAAGTATCTTCTGCAGCAGCGGATCAATTACATCCAGCTCTCCCCTCTCCAACGCTTTGTAGGTTGTCGCCCACTTGCGGAGGAAGTCCTCTTCACCGCGAGGACCGTTCTTGCCTAGGTTGTGCCGCACATACGCATCTTCGGTACCGACGATCAGCTTGACCTCCCGGCCCAGGAGTTGGGAAGCCAGCGTGGCGACGTCCTTGAGTGTGTACGTCTTCGAGCCGGAGAGCAAGCGAGTCTCGTTCCCGTAGCCGTCCTGCGTACAACAAGGTCAGTACACATACCTCTGTGCGCGCGAGAATCTAACGAAACATACCTCTACCATGATCTTGGCTGTCGCTTCTCCCAGGTCCTCTCGGCACACCCACGCGATACTGCCATCGCTATGCGGAATGAGCACATCGTCCTCCCCTGCTTTGGGATCCCAGAAACCGAAGTACAGCGGGTAGCTCTCGCTGTATATCCCTTCCCGGAGGATCGTGTACGTCAACCCGCTCTCCTTCAGGTACTTCTCCGTGTCGAGGTGTGCCTGCATGACCTCCGCGACGCTGTCGCTTGCGAACGCCAGGGAGGTATAGTAGACGTGCTTGATCCCCGCGCGCTTCGCGGCGTCGATGGCGTTCTTGTGGTGCTTGACACGCAGCTCGTGTGCGATAGATGGGTAGGAGACGATGAGGAGCTTGTCGGCCCCTGCGAAGGCGGTGTCGAGCGACGCGGGGTCGCCGTAGTCTCCTCGACGGATCTCGGCGCCCGACTCCTTGATGAAGGCGTTTGCGCCAGCGGGATTGTGGAGGGAGACGATGATGTCAGACGCTGAAAGTACAATGGCGTTGTGAGTGACCATGGACGTAGTATCAGTATGCAGTAAATGTCTACCTGGTACCAACTTGAGAAGGTATTTGAAGACCTGAGAACCCAGTCCGCCGGTTGAACCTGTAACGACGTATTTGGTCATGTTCAATGCTCGGTGTAAGGACGAGATGACTGGCGTTAGTCGTGGAGAAGAACAAGCTGCAAGGTTCAACTGTCGGGGGCTATATATGTGGGCGTAGAACCTTTGCGAACACGGCTCGTCCTGATATGATGTCAGCCGTGAGCATCAGTCAGCAGCTTCCCGAGGATTGTCTTACACATCGTACCGGGTATGTACACCTACAATACGCGGGAGCGCGACAACCAGTGGCATACAGTAGGCATATGGCATATAGCAGCATACAAATCATAGTTACATAGACGTATAATACTCTCCTTCTCTAGTCACTCCACGGGCTCGGACTCGGAACGATCACTTGAACCACGCCGCTGCAGCTCCTCGATCTCTTCTTCATTGAGTAAAGCCGCCTCCAGCATCGCGCGGATCCATGGCAGCGCAGCTCGGATCTGCTGCACGATGAACTGAATCAGCACCCATAGCACTGGCAGTACGATGGTCACGAGAATGGGCAAGAGGAGCTTTCCGTGTAACAGCGCGATGGTGTCGACAAGCGTGAACAGGAGGACTGCGATGATGGAAAGCAAGCAGAGCCACGCGGCACTCGATACTGCGCTGGCGACGCCATAGGCATATCGCGCGGAGCACGCGTATGCTTGCGCGAGGAGGGACAGGGTTGGAAGCGTCCAAGCGGTGTACAGCAAGTAGTACTTCCAATCGTCTAGCCAGTACCGGAGTTCTCGTGCCTCTTCCATGAGCTCAGTTGGTTGCTCTGTGGGACGTGATGAGTCGGAACTTCCATGTCGTCTGTGGGACAAATACGCACCGACGATACCGATCACTTCATGCCTGTCTATTCCTTCCTCCCTCTCACCCACGAGCACCTGTATGGCGAGAGCCGAAAGTCTCTCGACTGGCTTCCGGTGAAGCTGAGGCTTGCCTCGGTTGGTGTCAATGACCTGAATTTCGTGAAACTCAGTGCTGTGTGTACGGATATGACGGAAAGAGGCGCACATAGCAGTTCTCCATGCCGAATTGACGCATGGCACGGGTAAGGTCGAGGTCACCTTTCGGACCAAGTTCGACGTCGCAAATGATCACTCCGAGGTCATCGGGCCATTTTCTTGTTGCTTCGACGTCCGGGTACCATCTAACGCGCACATACCTGACGATCGGAATGAGCATTGTAATCCCCGAGGAACGGAGCAAACGGAACAGAGTACGTACCCAACTTCTGGGGGAGACCATATGGGCCCTGGTGCAGTTCTCCGAGGACGGGTGCCATTCCAGTCAAGGAATTTACCTCTGGAGATGTCCATTGGGCCTCTGAGCAGCCTCTCGTCGCCACGCAAAACGAGCCACCACAGTGCGAAGAAGTGGCACACGTCGGACTTCAGCTTAACCCAACCGCTCCTCGTGTGCAGTGAAGCGGGCACATTGATCGTACGCAACCTCTCGTGAGCATACTCGAGGAATTGTGCTGGGTGCGTGAGGGTGTATGCGAAGAGCGCGGCGAAGGTGTAGAGGCGGCCTCCGGGCAGTTGGTTGTACGGTTCCGGGAGATGCCCTGTCAAGGCATGGACTACGTCGGCGAAGCAATACTCTCCCTGGGCGGATGTCACGGTCGAGGTGGCCATGTTGGTGTACGTGTGGACGTGTCGCAAACAGGGAGAGAGACGAGGCCAGTAGTGTGGTCAGCGGTGAAGGAGTACTCGGTAGGTCGAGAGACGTCGACAGGTGTCCCAGAGACCGGATGAAGTGCCATTCGAGACTAATGAACGCTGCCGAGTAAAGTTTGCAGGTATCGAGGTCCGGCCATGGCTGCAGTTGAGTACAATAGGTTGAGAGGTGCCCCATAGCAACTGACCATCCTCGAGGACAGCATTTACAGTAGTGGTAGTGCCACCTAGAGAGCTTCTCCTCCCTCGCGTTAGTTCTACTACAAGGGTCACATTGTTCTCATTGATAGCGGTGGTCGACGCCCAAGCGACGGCCTTGTATTTTGCGCGCCTACGGCGGCGACATGAATGACTGCTATTCTCAGCCTTCAGCAGCCTTCCGATAGTAGGGTGGTCGAAGTCTGGATGAATTGGGAAGTTCGATAGTGTCTGAGTCTGAGATTAACAACCTACCAAGCCCGAATGCGAGTAATCAGGAGGACTCATGTTCGCTGGCGGGACGGAGTCCGTTCGGTCTTTCAAAGCCTCTTGTTTTCTGGTAATCGAACCCAAAAAAGTAGTCTTCTGCTCATTCCTCGCGTGAAAAGAAGCTAAAGGCACCAAGAATACCATAGAGATGCTAGGCATGGTCATGGTTTGGGCAAGAGGGTATGATGTCCACGGGGATCAGACAACTGTCCTGGTGATCGCAAATTGGTCCGCCGTAAGTGGCTCGTCGGTCCTGTCTGTACGGCACCTTTGTCAGTCCACTACAGCGTCAATGTCCTGTGGCGGGGAGGATTCTGCCAGCGCTATATGGCGCTTCGGTCCGTCTGTTATCGCTCAACTGTCCACAGTTTGAAGAATCTAAAGATCCACTGCATGGATTCCCTTCAGAATTTCTGAGACAGTTCCCAGAAGCCCCTAGATACAGGGAAAAATAATAAGCTGGTGACCCATGGCGTTGAACATTCTCCATGTTCCTGCTAACTTCAAGTGCCCGCATAGCGCGCACAGCGGCGCTACGTGCATCGGCAAGAGGCTAGCCGAGAGGGTGGGAAGCATAGCGCGCGTCGGATGGCCTGGTTAGCGCTCGCATTTCGTGCACGCAGAACATAACGAAGGAGAAGAGATACAAGGAAGCTGATATTTTTCCTGAGATGAGAGGCTTCATATTACGCAACTCCCAAATTTTGAAGAGGAACGGATGAGTGGTGGAGGAGATCCTTCAAACGGCGGACAGTGTATCGATAATTCGGCGTGGAGGAGCAAACGCGCGGACAGGTTAGCGAAACGGCCGGACATGATACCGTTTTGCATGGTTTGGGACAAGTTGTGGCGCCCATCCGCGAGCGCCTCCGAGCCTGCCCTGACTCCAGGCGCCGGCAGCTGGGCACGATCGCGACGACGCCATGAGCAAGACTACCGCACTCAAGGCATTCTATGCCGGACATTGCGATGACATAACGCATTCAGGTTGGAACGAATACAGGAGATTACAGGCAGACAAAAACCAGAAGTACTAGCACAACGTTACGAGGATCGACGCATACTTGCCATTAGGAAGAGGTGTCTGGCTTCGACAGCTTCATCCAGGAGGTCAGCCACAATCCAAACGGAGCCAAAGTAGAACCAGGCGTATCCATATGATAGCTCAGCAGGTGATCGTATGCTGGGGGCCCAACACCTCTTCCTGATAGAGCCTGCGAAATACGAGTAACGCGTGAAGGGTAGTATGGCGTGCGCGAATAGATACTAACGAGCCGGAGATAGTCCAACGTGGATAGTATGAGAGCGATGGAGAGCATGCAGATGGCACGGGAGAACGCGTCTTGCAGCACGACACAGTCGTGTGCACAGGACATGGAGTGTAGCGACTCGGAGGGTCCGGTGGCGCAGGGTCAAGGCGAGGTATGGCGGTGCGCAACGATGACACGACGACAACGACGGTCAGACGGGCAGCTTCACCTGCAACACGATGTGGCCATTCTCCTCCCACTGCGTCACGGTATGGAGGTGAGCTCCCTTCTCGACGAGCACATATGGCGGCGGCGGGGTCGGGAGAGCAGGCGCGCGCGAGTTCGCGGGAATGGGGGGAAGAAACAGATCGGCGAATGCTCGGATGCGACTCGCAAATCCGCGGCGCTCCGAGTCCTTGTTCCCGGATGAAGGGCCGATAAGGCACGCGGACCCGGTTGCGGACTTGCCGCATCTTTGGAGGACGAATCTCTGCGCACGACATGCATCCATTGTCGCCTTATGATGGGACTTGAAGCATAGAGGCGGTAATACTTGGACCGTAGGGCTCGGCGACTTCGAGGTCTCGCCCGAGATCTCGCTGTCCGGAGGGCCGGTGAGTGGCGCGATTGAGGCGGTGAAGGTTGCAGGCGGGACGGCTTGCGGAAGGTGCTCAATGGGTGCCGTGATGGCACTGGCACCAACGGTAGGCTCTGTGCCGTCGATAGTGCTGGGTTGTACCGTGTTGGCTGGAGACACGGGCAGTGCTAGGCTTGAGACTCGGTCTGCGTACACCTGATTAGAAGAGATCAACACACGTCCTGCGTGAGAATCCCACCTCGCTGGGAGTACTTCGCAAGAGCAGGATTGGCGGTGCAGCCCATGCTCGTTAGGCGTTGCCTTCCTCTAGCGCTGCTGGTCTGTGGTAACTGAGTCTTCCGCGGCCACACGAACGGGTGGAAGACTTACTGCAATGTCACCGCGCAAAAGTGTCAGACTCTCTATCAACCGCCGTATCCTGCTTGAGATACCCAATGAAAAGGCCCTCAACTCCTGCCAACGACCGTTGATGTTGTACACATCAGCACGTAGTTCGTCCGCATTGAGCTTGGCCCTAAGTGGAGATGAGATGTGGAGTCTAGACATGAGAAAGTGCTATGAGGAACGCACTGCCATATGCTCCGGTGAAAGTGTTCTTCGTAGTAGTTGTAGTCGATGGTGCCCTCCTCGAGAGCGGAACGCAGCAGCGCGTCGGTTTCAGACAGCAGAGCTTCCAGCTCGCGCATCTGCGCAGAGGGCATCCTGCCCTTGAACCAGCTGTAGACACTCGGGACTAGGAACACCATCGACGTTACGCTGGCCGCAAACGCGTATATTTGATAGCCCAAGCCTGACATGTTGGTAATATGTCAGCCTGAGAAGGTGCTGGGAGCACAGAGTGAGGTGGGGCGGCAAGTTCAGATATAGGGAAGGGAAGAGCGATGATGTATACAAAATGGTGGGGGCGACGAAAGGAGGGAGACTCTCGCCACTGGGTGAGTCCGTCGACATATAAGGCACGGGGAGCGGGTACTCGGAGCTGCATCGTGTTCAGAACGTGGAGGCGGGCACATGCAGCAGCCAATTCGCACGAAGGAGAATTGATCCCCAGGGCAAGGGTTGGGCGTGAGCTGGAGAGGAGCACTGGCCTGTGCTCGCCGATGATGTACGCGTCCAACCGGTCAGAGGTCTTGGTGCAGCGTAGATATCGAACTACGATCGTCCCATGCCGCCCAAACATACTTACCATATCGGTCATCACACGCGCCGAACACGTTGCGGGCTTCTTCCGACCCATCGCTCAGCCAGCGCTCATTACAACTCCGTTCTCCGCTCTCACTCTGTTCGTGTCCAGGCTATGTTCAACACGAACCAGAAACAACTACCACGGCATGCTATTTTGAACCAAGATGCCCTTGCTCTTTCAGCACGATCAACTGACTTAGGCGCCTATGATCTATCCCCCTCAGAGCATTTTTGGCAGGCACGACACTCCCATCTCAAGCAACATGGTTATTCGCTGAGACCAAGGTATTCTCCTGATTGGAAACCTTCTTGGCTGGGCACAAATAGGGATCCGTTGTTTTGCGAAGACTCTATCCGGTCAATTGTAGGATATCCGTTCCACCAGTTGATCTTCGACGGACCTAAATTCACTATGACTTGCAGGCACGGGGAGTCATGGACGCTCGACGTCTGAGCGACAATGCTCTTGTGGCCATCAAGCGAGTTCCTAAGGATACCGAGGAGATGCACATCGCTCAATTTCTGTCATCCATTCGAGACCCTCAGAACCACTGCGTGCCGATTATCGAAATTCTCCCAGATCCCTTCGATTCTCTGTTGTATTTGCTCGTCATGCCGTACCTCCGACAATGCAACAATCCCGACTTCTGCTCCGTGGGGGAAGTCATCTGCTTTATGGAACAAACAATGGAGGTACGTTACAACGACCAACCAGCCTGTCAGAGCTCTAATCAACCTTCAGGGCCTCGCATTCCTGCATAGGAACAGAGTAGCGCATCGGTATGTGACGAACTTCTGACCTTTTGATCATGCTGACGCATAGTCAGAGACATCGCCGTTCAGAATATCATGATGGACGCGCGACCGCTATACCCCCAAGGACACCACCCCGTTCAACTGAACTATACTCCAGACGGCATGTACAGAATATCACCCCTCTCACGGACAGACAGGCCGGTACGATACTACTATATCGACTTCGGCCTCTCCGTGCAGTTTCCCAAAGGAGCATCCCCATACGTCGTCGGCGATGTCGGGCGCGACACAGACGTCCCCGAGCTCTCAGAAACTGTCCCTTACGACGCCTTCAAGGTCGACATCTTCGCGCTCGGCAATTTATTTTACAAAGAGTTCTATGATGTGAGTTCCACTTCAGGCTGTCCCTTCCTTCCCATCCACCCCCTTGCTCTCCGCGTCCTATCCGTCTGCTAGGGTGTATTGACAGCGTATGGCAGAAATATAACAGCATGGAGTGGATGGCCGACCTGATCGTTCCTATGAGGCAAACACAACCTGAGGCACGGCCGACCATCGACGAGGTCCTTGAACGATGGAAGGAGATCAAGACCACGCTCCATCCCTCGCTGTACCGCTGGCGGCTCGGCTCGAAGTCAGAGCCCGCTATTGAGCGGGTATTCAACAATACCGTCGCAGCGGCGTGGAATGGGATCTACAGCCTGAGGAAGTTGGTGCACTAGATGCTGTGTGTCATGAGGTACGTTCTGACTTCGTTCTTAAGGTCATAACGGTGTCCTGACCCGGCCCCGAACACGCATGCCAGATGTACTCTAATTATTCACTGCTTTCGACTGTCGTCGGTCTTGCTCTCTTGTTTGTCGGATGCTCCACGTCTTTCGGATTTCCCTTAGTATTCTGGTGTACTCTATACACAGTTCTGCTTCCAGGTTGAAGGTCGGTCGGTCGTCCTCCTGTGCCCAATGCCCTCTGCGCAACCGGACTAACCCGCCGAGCTTCCCAGATCAGGCCATGTAGCTATCGACTATTGTTGAATGAACTTGATACATGATCACGCTTGCCCAGAATAAGGGCACGATTCGCGTACCCAACCGCATCGCAACTTCAGCGTAACAATGGATGCGGCTCGGGTGAGAAACCAGCACATGGGCCTAGTCCTGAACTCGAGTTTCGTGCCCCATGCCTGAGTATCCTCTTCCCAGTGCGTATCGACCCCTCACGAAGCTATGGACGTTGACTAATGGCAAGCCTAGCATGCGTAGGGTGATGGAACGGGCTTCCATGGAAAGCTGCACTTCGCACGCGCTCCCGCAGGTCCGATACGCGTGTACGAACGTACCCTAGTATTGCGCAGTACTGCATGTCCACTTGTCGTTTAAAGCTAGATGAGCGCGCCGCTCATCTTCAGGATCATTCACATGCACGCGAAGAACCGTGTATAGGATCGGCATGTGCCTGGCGTCATCCCTGGCCGAGAAAGAGAAGATGTCGGCGCTGGTCGTGCTCCGCCGGATCGCGATGACGCGTCGAGCGATGCATCTCAGTCTGCCCGGCACCGGATTGTTCATCGTATGAATGACTCAGGCGAAGGGCATGCGTGGGGGACTCTGGGACAGGCAGGCAGATGAGCCAGTGCACCCACCCCCAAAGGAACGCGATCCGCCTGCTTATGTTGAGGTGGAAGAGGAAACGTTTTCGGTCGGGGCAACATGCGTTGTCGCCCCCTAGCCTGTTCTCGATATCGGTCGCGATAGTGCATAAATAAGCCAGTCGGAAACACTCTTTCAGAAGATGTACAGTACAACAATGCGCAGGACAAGAGACAAGGAAAATACAACAGGAGAGAGTACAACACCTATGATCTACTAATCGTACATACAACAAGGAAATGTGGATGGAGACGGATGGGATGTGATGGATGGATGCAAGATGACGAGGAAAACAGTAGACAGCAACGACGCAGGTCCGATACATATATAGGTAACTAGGTAACCGGGAGGGACACAGAACAATACCTCCCCAGGCGCAGGCGAGAGGCATAGCGGCCAACATCAAACAGGCTTACACCACGGTGACGATGGGGAAGGCCTGCTCGTCCTCCCCATCATCGACACCGTCATCAGACTCCGAGTCGACGAACTCGAAGGTTGCGAGGCGGTGCAGACCGACGTGGAAAACCGGCGGCGAACGCGTACCGCAGACCTGGCGCACGAAGCGAGCCATGGTGCGGGCACGGGAAAGCGGGTTGCCCCCCCGCTTCTTCGGGCGCATGCTCTCCAGCGACGAAGCCCCAGAGGATCCGCTGGATACAGAGTCGCGGCGGTTGCTCTTGGCGATCTTCCACAGCGACGCTATTGTCGGTAGTGCCGACATCGATAAGCACGGCGTCTTCTCGTGCTCGGCAGGGCACGGGGAAGGTGCGGCGGGGAGGGTGCAAGAGCCGGCGGTCACTTCTTCTGATGGTGGAGATACTGGGTGTGGCACCGACTCGTGAGCCACCTGAGCCGTATCGTTGGAGCTGTCGCCGTCGTCTACAGATGGTAGGTCGGGAGAAACAGAGGGTGATGCGGAAGACGCAGGCGGGTCGACATCATCGGCGTGAGCGTGCACTGCGGGACCCAAGAGGACGTAGGGCGTGGCACGGGTCGGGTAAACCCGTCGCGGGTACGGGTATATACCCGTGCGGGTACGGGTACGGGTACAAGCTAGGCAACCCGTGCTATACCCGTACCCGTGCGCTAATACCCGTGTACCCGCAGTCGGGCCATACTGAACACCTAGCACGCGCGGGCGCCAGGGTTTCTAGTTAGGAACTTGTCAATGTCTTATGTGTTATATGCAAAACGGTATCATGTCCGGCCGTTTCGCTAATCTGTCCGCGCGTTTGCTCCTCCACGCCAAATTATCGATACACTGTCCGCACTTTGAAGGATCTCCTCCACCACTCATCCGTTCCTCTTGAAATTTTGGAACTTACCTATTCTGAAGCCTCTCGTCTCAGGAAAAATATCAGTTTCCTTGTATTCCTTCTCGTTCGTGTTGTATTGCATGCATCCAAAATGGGCGCTAACCCGCCCATTTGCTTGCGCGCTTTGTGTCCCAGTCCCTCCGCACCCTCCCGACCCACTCCAGCGCTTCGTGCTACTTTGCCGACTTTGCCCGCCACCTACTATGCCCGCTAGCGCCAGTCACTCTTCCGCGCCAGTCCCCGCCAGCGCTAACCGCCAACCCAGACGGTGAGGTGGACACCCGTCCTCCCAAGCCTCGAGCGCCCGCCTCGTTCTACCAACGCCCGCCCCATCAGCCGCAGCCACCGTTATGGGTGTGTCTTACATGTAGAGTATTCCACGACAATACTGACCGCTTGTCCCTCTAGCACCCGCTACCCGCCCACGCGGTGCTTATGCGCCACCGCCAGTCACACAATCCAGGCGAGCACGCTCACGCTCGTTTTCTCCCTTCCACGCAACAGCCTGCTGTCGATATGCTCCTCCGTCACCATGTATGGACTTGAACATTTGAAGGCTCCCTCGCGGGTTCCATACTGGATGGGCCCCTGGCGTGCTCAGTCGGAGCGCGCCTACCACAATGCTTCTCCAAGGTCAGTCCTCCAATGTCATGTCATTCCGTCTCCCTCTGTCTTCCGTTCGCCTGGGGCAGGCATGCTACCGCGGTGATGTGGGGAGAAGTTCACGGCATGTCATTGCATGCCGTGATTGTGTCTCTCCTCAATGCCAATTTGTCCAACATCAGTGGGCGAGTCTTCTCAGGAAGGGAGGTCCCCCCACAATTGGAATACCCATCCAACATTATTTTTCCTCACCGACGTTGAGGTCATTGCATGCCGTCCTCCGTGTATCTCCTCAATGCCAATTTGCCCAATATCGGTGGACGAGTCTTCTCAGGCAGGGAGGTTCCCCCATACTTGGAATGCCCGTCCACCATTCTTTTCTTCACCGATGTGAGTCATCATGAGTTATTGCATATGTGCGCGCAACTGCACCCCATTAAGTCGGCCACCTTTCCACACTTGGCTGACTATACTGCGGTACCTTCTCTGCCTCTGTTTCGTCACCTCTCAAGCCGCCCGTCTTTGATGAAGTCAGCCGTTTGCATCTATCCCCTCTGCGTTGCATAAAGTCACTGCACACTGACCATCTCGTTCGCCGCTCGCTGGACAGCCGCCCTTCCCACCTCTCTCCTTCGTGCCTCGCGCCATTTCACTCCGCGTTATCATGGATGCGTCTCCCCCTGGTCCAACTGCCCCCCACTCTTCTGTTCCCGCGCCCTCCGGTCCGGGCCCCGTCGTCACCGGTCCCTCCTCCGTTGCGCCCCCGCCTACCTCCAGTGCTTCCCTCCCCGTTACACAAACCGCGGTCGCCGACAACAAAGCCCATGCCTCGGCCACTACCGTACAGGCCAAGCAGGCGTCGATCCCTGGTGCCATGCGGGAGAAACGCAACGCTCGGATGACCGCCACCAGGCACGTCACTACCGCCCGTCCGGCGTCTCGAGGCGGCATGCCCTCTCACAGTACGTCCCTTCCCCTGTGCTCGAGAATGTGTGCCACATTAACCGTGTGCCATCTCAGATATATCTACCGCGGACCATCCCATCGACGTCGACGCCATCAAGAGCGAGCACGATGCTCCGAAGTCGCGCCTACGCCCTTCCCCCCGACCATCCGCCAAACGCCGCATGCAAGACCGCGACACCGAGGACGAGGAGGAGGAGGGCGAGGACGACGAGGAGCAGGAAGAAGTTCTGGAGATCGATTACGATGAGCAATCCAGCGACTATGAGCCAAAGGGTAAAACCAAGGCTCGCCGTCCCCCCGCCAAGAAGGCCAAGCGCAACAAGGGAGACAGCGAGGTCGATTACGATGAGCTATCCAGCGACTATGAGCCTAAGGCTAAAACCAAGGCTCACCGTCCCCCCGTCAAGAAGCCCAAGCGCAACAAGGCAGAGAGCGAGGTCGACTACGATGAGCATTCCAGCGACTATGAGCCTAAGGCTAAAACCAAGGCTCCCCCTCCCCCCGTCAAGAAGCCCAAGCGCCACATGGGAGAGACCTGCCTTGCGTGCGCGCGTGGGGGCCATGCCACCGAGTGTGTCTGTGCCCGGCGGGTCAAAAGCTGCCGCCCGTGCATCGACGCTAAGCGACCTTGCTCTTTCTTGAAAGGTAGGCAATCACACGTTCTCGCGATCGCAGCCCTAGTACTTACCTTTTCTGCAGAGCAAGTAGCCACCCCCGACGACCACGCTCTGCCCGCCTTTGTGCGCAAGCTCAACGAGAACCTCACCCTCGTCGTCGAATACCTGGAGCGCATCCAAGATTCTCTGGACACACTCCAGTCGCTCGTCTCCCCCCCTTCCGAGGTCGACCCCCAGACGTCTTCGGCGACGGTTGCGTCCAGCGCGGAGAATGTTTACGGCCCGCCCGGGTTCCGCCCCGACGCTGCCGGTATGGCAGTGTCCCGCGGCGTCGGCGACGAGCAGAGCACGTCCGCGTAAACGTACGGCCACGCCCGGCCACGTTCCGATCCCCACCGCAGGCGTCGTCATCGTAGTTCGCCACCGTCGACGAGTTCTCAATCTGCATATCAACTACTCGCTGCTTGCGCCTTCTATCGCATACTTCCCTCGCAGACTGCGCTGTCGTCCGTCATACATGTAAACGTTCGTGACTCAATTAGCAAGGTTCCTGTATTACATGTATTATACCTACAACGTTATCACCGCCGCAATGCATACTGACCCGTTCCGAGCTAACCCCGTCCGAGACGTTCCCGCTGACTCCCCAAGACTCGCTTCGGTCTCGTCATGGCACAACCAATGCGATTGCGCGTCTGCTACGTTGATATTGCATCATCATTCTCCCAACCTTAATGCCAAGCAGGAGCCAGTGGAAAGCCATGGCCATACCCTAGGCGTGAGCAAGTAGTCAGAACACCCGTCGTCGTCCAATATATCAGCGATGTTCACGTACCCATCCTTCCGCACGGTCCGCAGAGGATACCGCCCAAGGAGGCTGGCTGTTTGCCCGCGTTAGATCAGGCCTGCGAAGCCTCGTCCCTCGTAGCAGACGTGGGTGACATCGGAGCGTCCCTCGAAGGCGCATCAGACTCCGCCTCAGACGATTGCGCTGTAGCACAAGGCTTGTCACTGCGTGCGGTAAGGCTGGCATCGCCGCTGCTCCCCGAGAGAGTAGCACTGTCCACTGACGAAGCTCCCGATGACGAGACAGTGATGCCTGCTTTCCTAGCGCTGATGGACGCCGCGGCCTGCTTCATCGCCGAGATGCAGAGCGACAGCGAGTACGTCGTAGGCACGTTTAACGTCGTGAGATGCAACCACGGGATCGTGTACTCGCCAACTCTGTAACATTCAGTTAGTATAAACCCGACACAAAGACAGCACTGGAACGCACTTCACGGTGGCCGTAGAGAAGACGTCGAGCTTGCCTAGAGGAATGATCCCAAGCGATGCAAGCGCGCCTTTCACAAGGAGCACGTTCTTGACCGTGCCGCTGTGCGCAGGGATAACGAAACTATCGAATGCCTGGTCGAAGTGCGCGTACGTCTCGCCGTCGACGCCCGAGTCCACTTGCGTGAAGGTGATCTCCATATCGGTGTCCAATGGGTTGGCAATCCGTAGTCGACATGTTGTTAGTACTCCATCTAACTGTTATCTGCCAGGACTTACGTCGAAATTGATCGTGATCTAGTTGTCGATGAGGGTATCCAGTGTGATGAACGCATTGATATGCGTTACGATGGGAGGAACGTTCAGGCCTAGCATGACGGTCAGGACTCGCAATCAGAATCAGGAATAATGATCTGCTTGCCCTTGACACTCGTGCTGATCCCCACACCTTCGAGGGCAGGAACCAGAGACGCGAAGGGAGAGCTATCACCGTCGCCCTTGATCGTGAGCGCAATGTCGTCGGCCGTCTGCAAGAACTCCGTGAGGAACGCCTGAGCAGTAGTGTCATTCGCATCGTTGGGCTGGTAGTGCAACTCAGCCGGCACGGTGTTCTCGCCACGAACCAAGTTGAGGGGGTCGATAACAGCGCGGCCGAGCATGACGTCCTTATAGTACACCGGCAGCGCGACGTCCACGGTCTGCAACGAGATGTTCCACGGGTTCTGGAGCGTAGTCGTGAGAGGCGACTTGATGTATGCGCCATGGTCGTCGTGTCCGCTACCAGTGATCGAGACGTTACTGAGTGAGGCCTCCTTCTTGAACGAGTTGATGCCCTTCAAGCTCGTGGTGACGTCGAACGGAATGGCGGAGATGGGCATATCACCGATAGTCGTGCGGGCGACAACATCAGCAGAGCCCTTGAGGTCAAACTCAATGCCCGACGTGTCCGTAACAGCAGCAAAGAACACCGTAAATGCGCCGTTGTTGACCGACTGGAGCGTCTGATGCTTGAAGGACAGCACGAGATCGGCCACGTTGCCCGTAGAGACACCGCCCACGGCGTCGACTTGCGGGAGCTTGAGCTGTACATGACATTAATAGGACATCCTTCACAGAGAACGACGATCACCAACCTGTGCGACGTTCGTGCCCTGAGCAGCCAACGTAATGTCTTCACCCCTCTTGACGGCCTGCAGCGAGAAGCCGAAGGGGTTCTTGTACTGCGTGAGTATATGCTTCGAGCTCGCATCAGGCGCGAACGCCAGGCTCTGCTCGGTCATGACGAGCTCCAAGTCGGACATCTCGATAGATTGGATGATCTGTAGACAGACATTAGCCGATGATCGTAAAGAAGAGACGCGAGGTACTAACGTCGAACTTCTGTCCCGGGGAGAGTAACAGTCAGGGACCAGGGTAAGCGTCTCGAAGGCCGTGCTCAGTCACCCAACAGGACTGCCAGAGCCAGACGGCTGCACAGACTCGCCCTGGACGGACAAAGTCTGGTTCTCGGCGTGCAGGTAGTTGGTGAACAGCTCGCCCATGACGTCCAGATCGTCGCTGCTCTTGGGAGTGATGCGGCCAGAGAGATGCAAGCTCGTGGTGGTCTCCGGAGCGAGGAACAAGTTGTTGCCAGTGAGCGCTAGAAACATTTGGTGAACATAGAGTGTGAAGCGCAGAAAATGATTCAACTCACGTCCGACAGTTGTGCCCTTGAACGACGACTCGAACATGACAGTTCCGAGGTTGAAACCGAGCTCTCCAATATCCAGTCAGACCTGTACCCGGATGCTACATAGCGAGCACTACTCACGCGCAGGCGACGGGATGAGCGAGTCCGTGTCGATGTGGATGCCACCAGCAGGGTCATCGGAGGGCAGCTTGAGGTTGCTGATCGTCAAGCACGACCTGGAACACCTCAGGCAACGGGCCAAGATCAACACCATTATTCTTCGCGCCCGTAAAGAACAGCTCAATGATCATAATCGGGTCCAGATTGAACTTGAACGGCAGCGTCGGCGACGTGATATTGCTATGGCCATCCGCATGGATCGGGCTGCTCGAGCGGTCGACATGATCGATACTCCCAAGGGACAAGTTGCCAAACGTCGCGACCGCGTTGACCTCAAGCAGGTTGATGGCTCGCCGTGAATGGGTTCGAGAGCACGAAGGTCGTCGAGGCGCTCCCGGTCTTCGCGATGTCAGTGGGGAAGACGAGCGAGGCGGACGTGATGAGGTTCTGGTGCAGCGCAGGGATCTTGACCGGCGTAAGGCGTATGTGCGACATCGCAAGCTCGAGCGACTCGATAGGCGTCGAATCCGTTGAGCCCTGAATAGTCGTGTCAGATTCGACGCCCTGGAGATAGTTCTCTAGCATCTTCTGGCCAGATGCCACCGCGCCGCCCTCAGGCTGGTAATGGACGTCTGAGAGCACAGTCAGTCATCCTTCACCTTCACGATAGCTAGACATGCAGTCACATACCGATCGCGTACGTCTCGTTGCCCGGCACAATCACAAGGTTGCTCTACAGTCCAGTTAGTCGTATCCCGCGCACAGCCAGCAGCACGACGCACCAAATCCGCGGCGCCAATAGTATCCCCTTGAAACTGCAACCCAAACGAGATGTCCCCCGCACCGTTCAGCCCCTGCAGCCCAGCAATCGTCGTCTCTACGTCAAACTCGATGTCCGTCAGCGACAGCAACCCCACGGCAGTCTGCGCGTCCGTGTTCGCCGCGCCCTTGAGCGTCATCGTCTCAGACTCGGACGTCGCCGTGTCCGAGAGGAACTGCTCAAACGTGCCATGGCCGCCGTCGCGTACGCCAAACGGCACCCTCGAGAAGTTGAGGTGGATGATGCGCTGCTCTACCTCAGTCGTGCTCGGGCCCTTGGGGATGACGAGCTCAGCAAAGTCCGTCCCACCCATGCCGACTGTGATGTTCTGGTCGAGCGCGACGATGTCGATGGGGAAGTCGAACGGCAGCGTGAACGCGGCCGTCGTGTCGTCGCTACCCATCGACGGGTTGAACGCAGTAGACTTGGTGAAGCGCAGATCGGAGCTCGTTGAGCTTGACCGACTTGATGATCTGCGGCGACATCGCGGTTCGGGAGGACCGCCTCGACCTTCAACGCCTTGATACCCTCGTTAAGCCAAGTGACCTAGATACGACACCCATCAGTACTCGTCCATCCTGCACATAACGAAAACGAAGTCAACCCACATGAGTAGGACCAGCGTTATCACCCTGCACGACAATATTTCTGTCGTTGCCATGAATAAACGCATTGAACATCGCCCAGACCGCATCCAGCCCACTCTGCTCCTTCTGCGGGATCAGCCGTCCATTGAGCGCGAGCGGGATTGTCGACAGCGGCGACAAGCTCAACGTGTCCGTCGCAGAAGCAGGGCCAATGTTGACGTCTTGGAAGAAGTTCTGGAACCCAATCGACGTGAGCTCGACGCCGACTTGCGAAGGCTGTGTCGTAGTAGAGTGTGAGCATCGTCTTCGTGAACTCCGCAAGGTGGTCCACGCTCGCGACCTTGAACGTCGCATCCACGTCAAAGTCCGCCCCCATGTCGCCCACGACGTCAATCGTCGGCATGTCGATGCTCCCCAGCCCTGCGCTCGGCCAGCTCACCGCCCGCCCGTCCGCCTGGATCGAGCTCTTGCCCGCCACCACCACGTCCGCCTGCTCCCCGTTCAGGTAGTTCCGGAACAGCTCCGACGCCTTTGCGAGTGCGTCTGTGCCCCTTTGCGGGACGAGCGTCCCATCGAGCGTGACCGCGCTGCTCCCCAGTTTGATCACCGCGTTCGCGCCGCTGCCCGTGCCCAGGTAGAGGCCCTTGTACGAGAGGTCGAACACGACCGTGCCGAGGTTCACGTTGTACGCACTCGGGTTGTCGAGCCCGTCGTCGCGCTGAACACGATCCCGCCCGCCGCGTCGTCCCGCGGCAGCTTGAAGTCGACGATCGAGACGGGTCCGTCAAATTTGTTCATCCCGTTCAGCGTCACGTCCTTTTTAAAGTGCAGCCCGTGTGCGGTCGGGAACGCGATCGCGCGCACGTTCAGCTTGTCGCTCCTCAGGTGCCACGTGAAGTTCGGTTGGGTGATCATGGCCGAGGTGATTGCGGAGAACGCAGCGTCGTCCGCGATCGTGAACGGGACCGTCTGGTTTATGTATGCGCGTTTGGACTTGACTTTGAGGGGGTCGAGCGAGAAGGAGCCGAGCGTGACTTGGTCGCCTGAGGCGTTCACCCAGGCGACTTGCAGCGGCTCGTTGAGCTTGATCGTAGCGGAGAAGATTCCGCCGAGCGAGACCGAGGCGTCCATCTTCACGTCCAATCTGCCCGGAGCGTCAGGACCGCACATACCCGATAGTAAGGAGACACGTACGAAGTCTTCGTAGGTTTTGTAATCTCGGCCTGGTCGACATTGAGGACGGAAACGTTCCCGATGTGCTCAGCGATAGCATGCACCACAGGGTAGAGCAAGATGAAGAGAATAGCGATACCGAGGAGCCAGACTGTGATGTTCGTGATGAGGCAGCCATGGTGGTTAGAGCAGTCCCGATCCGAGCAATATAATGTTCCGGTCGTCGCCATGCTTTCCTCCTGGCGCAGGGGTGCATTTTGGCCTTGTGCGAGTTGAACCTCTTCCGAAATATTCACTGCGAGGGTTGTGAGAGTTTGCGTTGGACCACTGCGAGGGTTGTGAGACACCAGCCAAACGTTGCCAGCGAGATGATGTCGTTCATACCGCTAGCAACGTTTGACTACTGTTATACCCCACAATCAGGACGGACTAATGCGCATTTGGCGCAGCGGTCTTGAGCGCCAGTTGTACCCGTGCGCGGTGCGACGTCGCGCGTTCGATTCCTGCATGCGCATCCCATTTATCCTCTTTTTTGGGCCTGCCTACCGCGTACGTTGTTGCCTCAACTGTCCTCAAGCAACTTTGCACACTCTCATTTCACTCCTCTCCAGGTACGTCCTAGTCACACTCATGTGTAGTTAGAACTGCTTCACGCGGTACCTAATACATACCACCGGGAACGTCCATTCCCCTTCAGCCCCATGAATGCCCAAAACGGCACCACCACCACCCCACAGCCGACCCAGGCGCAACGGGACGTAGACCAGCTATGGGCCAAGCTGGAGGCGAAGGACCTCATCCCCGATGGGTATGGCATCCGCAAAAGGGAGAACAAGAGGGTGAGGAGCGGGCACCTGGAGCTCAGAGCCGCCCAGACGACGAACACACCGTCCACTTCTGGATGACTCGCCGGAGCAGCGTCCCAGCTCGCTGTCGCCGTTGTCCTCGCCCTCGTTTGTCTGGATGTTAGTATCTGTAGCTCCTACCGCAGCATGGTCGATGTCAGGTAGGTCCTTGCGCCTGTCGCTCTCTTCCTTCCTAATATCGCCTTCCAATGCTGCATCTGTCGCCATCATTCGTCAGTCAGTGAATATGAATGATTGGTGTTATGTATGTACGATACGAAGCGACGAAATGCGTATATAGGTGTCCTGTCTATGGACACCGTCTCCGACTACTCCTGGAACGTCGGGAAGCAATCCGCTTGCACACGACGTCCTCGGCGGCGCGTCCGCATGCTCGGGACTCCCAGACAGATGCCCCGCCATCTAAACATCCTTGTCGGCGGGTTATCTGTCTGGGTCACCCGCTTCCAGGGTCTTGGCAGACGTTTCGATTCACATCACAGTAGAGCAAGCATCGATAGGGCACGCCCTCGACCGCTTCAACATTCTCCGCGTTGAAGACTCCCGGTGGATCAAGCCCAACGCCGCTTGCAGACGTAGATGCCAGTGCTGGCGTTCCATGCCGTTCAACAGCATGGAACGCCACCCCTCCGCACAAACCACACGCAAACAAGTGCTCACCACATTTGACCGCCTCCCATTTCTAGAGTTATCTCCCCGGTAGTCACGCCCCCCGTCCCTTGCTCCCCTGTAGTATCTCGCAACGGTCCCATTGGCAGGTGCCCGCAATGGCGTCGGACTCGTACCAAACTTCCTCCACCGTGCGCGTAGTACTTATGACGTGTTTGCGTGCCTCCCCGCCCGGCTAGCCTCCGGCTTTATGCGTTTCCGGTGTTCGTTTGCTCACGTCGGCGCTCGTGTAGATCTCCTCGCCCGGTGCCCAATGCCGCCCGACGATCCGGAGTTGTGCGCGCCCATGGCAAGCGTTACGCACACGCACCCCTGCAATACCAAGCCACGGTCAGTATGTCACCGCCCATCCCGCTCGTGCAACGCTTGCTCATCGATATCGTTGCTTGCCGTTCTTTCCCAGTAAGGACCCCACTGCGTCCACGTTCAAAAGCGGTGAGTCGACGTCCTCGTCAGGTGCGGTTATTATTCACGGCGAGCAATATAGTACGTCCGGTTGACTAATTCGCCCAACTGGTTTTCTTCGGCAGCGTCGACGGCCACCGTCGATCCCGCGGCGTCGCTGTCTTTGGCTCCCACCCGCGAGAGTCTGACGACTCAACACAGGCCAATAACCGGTTAGTTCCTGCGAGCCGATGCAGCGACTAAATCACTCACCACAACGCAGGCTACTGCCCTGCCCTTCTCGCTACTCCCTGCGGCCGCGATTGCTTCGTCTCCCACTCCACCGTCGGCGAACGTCCAGTTTCGGCCACCGCCTGCCACACCCTCCGCGCGATCACGCGCAATCCATGGCCATCGTACCGCAAGCTCGGAGCCAGCGTGGACTGTGCGCTAGGGCTCTTCGCGCCCTCTTCCCCCGTGCAGGCCGTCCTCACACCCTCCAAGTTGTCAGTCACCGTTCACCCGCCGACTGAGGAGGCCAACATCTGCGTCGCGCGACATCTGCGGTCGTCATCCGCCGCCTAGTCGCGCTCTTTCGTCTCGCCGGGGTCCTCGAGCTCTTCTGCCACCAAAAGGTGCTTCACAAGATGCTCCCACAGCATCTCGTTCTCGTTCACAGCACGTGAATAGTGCACCTCCTGGCACACGACTGAATCGTCAACCTAATCACGCGTGGTGTCGGCCACAGTGCGCCCCTCTTCGTCACAGGGCAACCATCTCCTCCAACCAGCCTCAGCACACGGAATATTCCAAGCCCACGGCAACGCACCTGGCCAAACCTCCTCTGCTCCTTGATATGGCTGTTGACGTCTCTCCGCCCATCTTGGTCTTTTGCGATGTCCAACCACCTCGGCCCAAGCTCACCTTAGTGGATCCATCGCCGATACACATGTCTCACAAGGACGTCAGATTAGACAGCGCAGTTATCCACGAAAAGCGTACCTCCGGTATCGTCTTCGTCATCTTCCTCGTCTCCACGTACATCTGGCCTATCACCAACGGCGACATCCTAGAGAGCCTGGAGTCATGCATCTGAAGATCAGCAAGGATTACACATACCTTTTGTGTCCCACATAACCCTCCTCGTCGTCCTCATCCTGCCAGCCATCACGGCCTTTTCTCCAGATCGCATTTTGAAGTCGTCCTCACTATCTTGCATATCAGGGCGTGAGGTGTCGTCGCAAACCTCATAAGCCGGCTCGGGGCATGAGCAGTCGCTGCTCAGATGCCATCATCGCCACTAGGCCCTGGGGTTTTACCATCCGACCGGTTCCATGCTCCTACGCAAGGAAGGTGTGGCCTATTGCAGCATGTAAGGGGCAGCCAGTTTCGGTGGTAGTTAGCAGGAGCACGACAGAGCTGGCCATGGGAAAGAGCGACTTCGCCGGTACCAGCCGGAGTCACATGCCCGAAAGCCTCCTGCAATGACGTAAAGGAGGGGGTTGACCAAAAAGGCTCTCTAGGCGCTCTTCTAGTCTGATCCAAATGTTACATTCGCCCTGTTCAATACATGCAGTCTGTCTAGTACCCGAAATTACACCGCAATCAGAGTCTTATGCAGGACGACGCTGAAGCACATCGACCCGCTTCATGTGAAAGTACACCCTGGAGCCTACGCCGCGGCATATGGCCGCCTCCATACGAACCACATCATGTCCGCGCAGGTCTGCAAACGTGATCCTTTGCGAGTTATGGCCTATCGCCTCCAAAGATAGGTATATCTCAGGAACAATTGGCGGGTGCTGTGTATGTTGGAGTATTTAGCATCAACCGTCAACCCACGGCAAACAGCCACTCACCTGAGGAGCTTCGTCCACCGACCATGCCTCGAAATACATCCCACTGCGACGCTCTGAGAAATAATTAGTTCTTGTCGGGAGTTGCAAATGGCTCGTCACTCACCAATGTCTGTCCACCAATGCATAATCGCGCGGTAAAATTCATAGTCACTGTTCCGCGCAAGCTCCAGGCGGAGGCGCTGGAAACCCGGCATGGGGCTCCCATAGCACGGGTTGGACTCGATATACACCACAGTGCCGGTCACGACGACAGTGACCGCCTGCTCCCCTAAGCTAAGGATGGCGTTCGGCGAGCGGGGCCATCTACAAGTCGCGATGGGCAGGCGACACAGAGAGAACATGGCCTCCTCCACGCAGTTGATATGGAGGAAGCGACTGATCCGCCTGAAAGCGGTTGACAGAGCGTGCGGCGCAGCATCAGGCAAAATATGAACTCAACGAGGACAGTTATCACCCTACCTGGACGTTCTGGAGCTAACCCACCGTGGACGGCATCCATGGTCGGTGCTAGGGACCCGTACAATGCTCCCTAGGTTGGGGCGAGGGACCGTGCGTGCGCGGATACGGGATGCATCAGGAAAACCTGCCAGAGCCAATTAGCACTAAGTCGCGATAATTGGAAACAAATAGTGCTAATCTACTAAACTTTCTAATTCTCCTGGCCCCCCTTCTAAAGTTACTAATTATATGCTAAGTAGCACCAAGATAGCGGCGAAGTATTTAAAGATTAGCATACATAAACACTAACTATTGGCCAAATAGTTCAAGATATCGCACATGATGATGTTTGATAATAATCAAGATGATCATTTGAAGTCTAGCTACGACAAACAACTAACGCATTTCATATTACTGCTATGGATGGGTGCGCGGACATGTGAGCAGGCGGGCGGGTGCACGGACAAGAAGGCTGGCGGGTGGATGCGCAAACGAGTGAGTCGGCGGGAAGAGGGGTCAAGCGAGCAGGCAGGAACAGCAGCATACGAGTGATGAAAGGCAAGCAGGCGAGCGTGCTGACGAGCGAGCAGGCAGGTAGGTGCGCTGACGAGCAAGCAGGCGGGCAGGTTCGCTGACGAACGATGGAACTGTCGAGCAAAGCGCGCCGAGCCCAGTATTCGGGAGGGAGCCCAGCCTTGCTGGAGCCGTAGGAGACCCGCGGTCATCGTCGTCGACGTCGACGGTGGGCCGGTATGCATGGGCAAGCACGGGCAGGTGTGGATGGAAGCGTGGGCGAGCGGATGCGTGAGCGAGCGGATGCATGGTGCGGGGGCAAGCGTGCGCGACAAGCAGGTATGCGCCGGTATGCGCGGGCAAGCATGGGCGGGTGTGCGGGCAAGCGGAGGCGCGGGTGAGTGAATGCGTGAGCAAGCGGATGTGTGGGCGAGTGGCGTGCGGGCGAGCGGACAAGCGGGTGAACGAGCGTGTGGGCAAGCAGGCCCAGGAGTGGGTGCGTGACTAACCGGCGGAGGAACAAGCGGGTGGGCGAGTCGCTGATTGACGAACAAGGAGGTAGACGAAGGGGCAGATGAGCGAGTGAGCGGGAACTCGACGTGGGCAGGCACTTGGGGTGGACGGGCAGGAACTTGGAGTGGACGGAGGGGAGCTTGGAGTGAACGGGCGGGGACTTGAAGAGATGGGTGCGCAGGTGTGCAGGTGTGCAGGCGACTGAGTGCATGAGCGAGCAGACAAGGGGAGCCAGCAGCGAGAAGGCGACTGAGTGAGTGGGCGAGAAAGAAGGTGGAGGAGACGAACGCATGGTGGTGACGTGGCCACGTAGTGTCCCACGCCACACCTAAGCGCCCACCTAACGCATCCGCCTCACTCTTGCTTGCTTGCTCTCGTCTCCCACCCAGTGAACTGTGACCCCACTTGCTCTTGCTCACGCCCTGCCCGCCCACTTGCACTTGCTCATGCGCACCCTAATCCCTTATTCTCGCGTGCCCGCCTGGCACTCTCGCGCCTCGCTCTCATCTGCCCGCTTGCCCTCGCTCTTGCCTGCTCGTCGACCGACTCGTTTGTCTACCCGCTCGCTCGCTCGTTCTGCCCGTGACCTGCCCGCTCGCTCGTCTGCTCACTTGGTGAATGCAAAGTAAGTCCATATCGTTGTATGTCCAGAGTCCAAAACCCCCATGTTGTGCGATATTCTGTCTCAATGCCATGTATCTTTGGCCGGTATAGCCACCCATACAACGCCTAAGTTGTGCTTCGACTTGGAAGCTTGAGGTATTCAGCTATGTTGTAGTTACATTAGCCCACAATAGAATTGTTGTTGTCATTTATATGCGATTTTTGACTACTTGTTATTGTGTGCTTCATACATAGTATACAATGAGCTTGTGACTTTCCGATAAGCACCAGATAGTAATGAAATAGCACAGCAGTAGTGACAATTAGAGACAATTAGGCAGGGCCTGCGCCAATATGTGCTATTAGTGGCTAGATAGTTCTAATTGGCCCTGGCGGGTTTTCCTGATGTGCAGAAGCAGGCATGATGAATGTCGTTGAGAGCTTCGTCCCAAACAAGTAAGGGAGCATAAACACCTGTGGCTGTGCTCGTGGTGTGAGTGATTTCCTTCTTGGATATTTACGAACTTAACGGCCGCGTCGTCGCTAGAGCTTGCATGGAGGCTGCATACACCGTCTCCATGAGCATGAATTGTGGGGCGGGATACACCATGTCAATGAGCAGACGAAGTGGCCCATCGGAGCTACGATTGAGAGACCAATGTCAGTGTCATTCCTACGCCGCGCGTACCTACGACTCCACACTCCTTAGTCGTCCATGGGGAGCTGATTGTCTTAAGCCCCGCCGCTCACAGAGACGAGTGTCAACCCTGGATGAGTCAAAATTGGAGTAATTGCGCAAAGCCCTGTCCCCAAGTTACAGCCTTTCATGTATCATATGCGAATAGAACATTTCCCAGAACGGCCGGCCATCCCTCGTGCTACAGCGCGCGCACCATCCATGCACCTTCTCCGCCGATATCGATTGGCCTGTAGTCGACGTTCTTCTTGTAGGAAATCGTGTACGAGCATCCTTTGACCGTGCAGAATGCTTTCGTCTCCGCATCGTGCACCGACTTCACCTTAAAGGTGTAGATGGCTCGACAGTCCGGACACTGCATCGGCAGTTTGTTCCCCCACGGCTGTATCCTCGGGTGGCTCCATATGTACTCATTCGCGTGCAGATCCTTGTCCGTGGAGCTTCGTCTAGTCCACAGCAACATTGAGGTGTGCCGGGCGAGAAGAGTTGATGAGTCGAGAAGCCGTGCAACGATCGCGTGGCTCAGCGGCATTCGCTCAATCAGCACGGTCGTGGCGAAGCTGATGAAAAACGAGCCTGTGTAGCACGCTTGCACGGCCGCTGCCCCCCACGCAATGACGCGCTCAGCTTGCATCCTGCCGGTCAATAGTACAATCAGCAATGGCTGGCGATTGTGTAGGTCAGTCGCGGGCTTACCGTTCCGCGAGGGTCTTCAAAGCCTTGCGTTGGGTCGCTGACTGCACCAGGGAGCCACATGCCAGCATCGCGAGGGTGACTTCGTGATTCGCACCCGCTTGGATCAGCCGGTCCGGCATTACCTGCCTCCACCACTGTCCTCGCGCAGCTCGTTAGCACAAACGCACGGTGTTATTGTCCGTTCACGTACCTCTTCAAGGTTATCTGAGGACACGCCCTTCTTCCAGAACAGGTCTCCCGTCGACTCCTCGGAGTGAGTGTGTATGAAGACGATGATGCGGGCGCGGGGCAATCTATAAACATATAGTTAATCGACGCAATCGGGCCAAGTGGAACCTTGGCTCACTTGCTCAATACTTTCAGCCTCATGCTCAGGGTATTGCGGTATTCTGTGGCATCGTCCGTTGTGTCGAAGGAGTACATAGCGTCGATGTACACCAGTTTGCCAGGTCGCGTACTGCGGTAATACGGATCCAACACGGTGTGCATTTGTTTCGCGGGACTGCCCTCATCTGGGAAGTCCTTAAGATGGATGTTAATAATGACAATGGCTTCGGTGTCCACGTGTGCGTGTGGCGGCCGGTGACCTGGAGCGTCTACTCGCAATGGCTCCTGGTGGTATGGAACCAGCGTCCCGTTGAGCCGCTGGTATAAGCCCTGCAGCTTGCAGTCATCAGTCTCAATCTGCCACTGGCCGTTAGCTGAAGACGTACCCGGTACGGTTGCTGCTTGTCCTCGTTTGACGGTTTCGCCGTATGCATGTCATGGTATCGGTGGCATGCCAGGCATCGGAAATGCAGCTCTGCGAGCACCTCTGCCGTCATTCCGTCCAAATCTGGGAAATGGGCTTTGCAAGTGGATCGTGTACATTCGTTGCACAGCAGCAGATCCCCTCCATTTTGACAGAGGTGACAAAACTGCGTAATCATCTTTCAGTGAGTGCACCTACGCGCAGAGTGTGTGAAACTACCTCCTCGCTAGTGTCTTCCCCAGCTGCTTCCAAAGATCTTGGGCCGTGTAACTTCAATCGTTTCGTTGCGGCCAACGGCCGGTCCGAGTCGTATTCACTCTCACCCCCCCCGTCGGAGTCATGACGACCCCGGGGGTGTCCTACGTTAGCCAGGTGTCAGTGACAACGTTCTACATCTCGTGCGTTCATGTATACCTAGCTTCGATCGCGGAGCACTTTCTCCCGTACTTTTTTTGGCAGTTTGCTTGGTTCGTGCCATGCTGAGGTCTTCCAGTCGCGGCCTCTCACTTCCAGTCTTAAGTTGCGCGGGGCTACACGGTCGAGCCACGTGGGCGTTCACGCGGCACATGTGACTCTGAGTTCGGGCGCCCCCGGATTGCGCGTTCTTTCTTTCCCCCATCACTATACTCCCGAAACTATGCCAGGCATGTGCGTCCCTCTCTCGCTGGCCAGGGTTACCTGCTCAGGAGGGAGGGGGTTTCTGGGTTCGTGGTTGGCGT